>NC_056735.1:1283103531-1283168531 GCF_019279795.1 Protopterus annectens
ACAACCAGATGAGTGGATGTTGCTTTTAACTGTCACCCTGAGAATCACTTACGTACCATCAGTTGATAGATGGCCTGCGGACAAATGTCAGGTGGCATGATGCCACAGTACCCAATTCCCCTACTCTTCTCATCTCTCCATGGACAATATAGTGGTACACACCTAGGAACGCCTGCACCTATGGACCCCAGTACTGACAAATGTGTCAGTGTGCATTACTGAGAATAACAGTGTCTGTGTGTTTGTAAACTTGTAGTTGATAAAGCCCTGAGGGCCTTCTCACCCACTATACCCCTTATTGCAATAGTTAGAAATGGCTGCTGCTGTAATGCACATTAAATATACCTTGTTACACTCTTCACCCTATGGACTATCTGGAGCTTGCAGTACCAGCACAATACTGTTGTACAAATGGGTAGATAGGCATGGTTTACCTCTGACTCCTGGCAAGTGTGTGTATGTGTGCAATGTGTATATTTGTAAGATACAGCATTCTGAGGCCACATTCTCCAAATACAATATACCTTGTCATACAGTATAAGGGATAGTGATGCTGCTGACATTAGGAGAGCCATAACAAACCATCACCCTATTATGCCTGTGGCATGTGCAATAAATGCATATCACTGTAGTTGCACTGATGAGATAGACAAGGGGTTGTATTGCAGTCCTAGTCAATGTGTGATTGTGGGTATGTCAAACTATTATCATGGGTTTCAGTGAGTAAAATATCCAGTGGGGGTGTGGGTGCTGGGTATACTGTCTTTACACCATGGTGCCTCCAGTACATGTCCCAAGGTCCACTGTATGAGGACCACTGTCACCGTCAACCATACAGGTAACTGATTACACTATCCAGCCAAATGATGCATGTGCTGTGTGCAAATTATCTGTAACAGAATGGACTCACTGACAAGGTAGTTAGCACTGATAAACCCAGGTCTCTCAGATATGTCTATGACTGTTATGTGTTTGTTAATGTTTATATGACAGTATGTCATACTATGTATTGTTCATCAACACCCAGTACATCCCCCATTACCATACTGTACTTGGTCTGATTATGTTGTTCACTTAACAAGAAACCCGGGACACACCTCATCCTAAAAGCTGTGTGGTGTGTGCAATTAAGGCCAAACACATTAGTAGCAATAAGTACTTAGGAAGGGGTTCTGCTCTTAGTGTTGCCAAGTAAGTGTGTGTGTATGTGAAGGGATCTACTTCAGTTTTCAGAAAATACATGTCCCAGGAGGTCATCTGTCCAAGAACTGACTGGCAAATGCTATCATTTGAAAGGAATCATCTTGTGGAAATTCATTCCATCAAAACTAGTAGTAGATGTGTAAATGCCCTCTTCCCCACTGTATAGCTGTACAGCGATACTGGAGCTGGTATATATAGTTGGGTGTGGATGTTGTGGGCACAACCACCCTCATTGGGGTTATTGTTGTGTGTATCCCCCCACTTAGTCTGCTGTAATACTGTACAGTGTATCTTACCAGGTTAAGTAGTTGTCAATCACACTGTGTGCGGTTCTACACCATCTCACACCCTCCAAAGTGGAGGGCTGTGCCACCCACACCAGCAGACCTATGTTTACCAACTCCAGGATTTTACTTCATTGGAGAAGAGGACATATACCCTGCCAGTACCATCATCAATGACATTAAACTAGCAGACTGATTATTTACTGATGTGATGTTTTGTCTATTATGTCTTGGTGGAATTACATAGGTTAAAATGGGTTCACTGCAAAATTAAGTACATCCATGTTTACAGTATTCTCTGTGTATTGCATCAACACCAAAGCCTCTGTCTGTGTGTGTTATACACAAATATGAGTTGTGTGCCACCCAGTACACTTATGATTGTCCACTGTAGAAGGGCTGCTGACATCAGCCACCATGCACTCACCTGTATACCCCTCAAACCTATCAGCCATGTGGCACATGCAGTAACTGTTATACATACCTGTTACTTGTGTTCAGCTGTACCCAGGATATGACACAGTCAGTGTGTCACCACAGTGCCATACCCCTTGTAGGAAACAGCAGACCAACATCCTGCTGACACATAGACACCTACAACACAAACGGAATATATTATGAAGACCACAATCACTCAGTGTTAATAACAGCTGTAATGTATCTTGGCTGGACAGCTACACATCCTGACATGTAAGCATTAAACTTTCCAGCTGAAAACATGTTACACCACATTACATTGCTACACCTTAGTACATTCACCCTGTGCATCAGAACCATATTCGCCTGTCCCTGCATCGATGGTATGGATGACAGGAATGTGGCACAGGTATCATCATATGCACAGGGTGTGTTGTGGGTTTGCCAGAGACCTAGGCTGAGCCATTTGGTTGACATCATGTGTGTATGTTAGGGGGTTTTGTTATCAGTTGGGCTGTGCAGATGTGGTGTGTGTAAGTATGGAGGTGCCCTAGCTGTGTTTGTGATGTGTGTGTGTTTGTATGTATGCACACAGTTCTGCCATGTGGTTGCCCTATACAGGGGATTATTGGACAACTGCAGACCATACATGGCAGAGTGTGAAGTTCACTGTCTCTGGCCATGGACATGAGAACTGTGGCTGCCAGGGGGTTCCAAGGGCACTACCAGGTACAAGCCCAGATATGGTACTCTCCCCTGATGATGACAAATGTCTGCTGGATCCAGGTCCCTGTTGTGACTGGCCAGGACCACGTGCCCGTGGCCTACTGTGTTGTGGTGTGGACAGCAACCCCCTTGCAGTGCTGATGCTGGTACTGCCACTAAGGGAGCGGATGTGACTTGTTGCACGTGTTTGTAGACCTCCACCTGTTGGTGTTGCTGACCTACGTCCACGTGGCTGTCGCCCTATTCCCACCATATGCTCTAGCACAGACGTTGCGCGGTCGAGGATTCCCACTATCGCACCCAGCCATTTATCCAGGACCTCTGCAAAATAACAGTGGTCATGTCCAAGATCATGGATGTTGTCAATAACAGAATGAGTAGCCCTCTGGAGCCTCTGACTCTGTCTTGTATAATGTTCCATACATGCCTGTGCCTCCATGATGACCCGAAACATGCGTCTGGTGACACCTGCTGTGGCACTTCTGCCAGGGGCATGATGGCCAGCAGCCCTCCTATGAGCACCCATGTACATCTGCCTGTGTGGTACCTTGCCGGTCATCCAGCTATGGCTACTGTGTATAGACACACTTGCCATAGTAACCACACTTTCCTGTCCCATGCCATCACCCACCAACTGTCATTCATCTTTGTCCACTGGTGATGGGGTATATATAGGCAATGTGACTGTGTGCAGGGATGGGGTGGATAACAGTGGGATGTCAACCGATGGCATAGCTTCAGCCCCTGACAACCCCGCCTGAGCCTCACCATACCTGTCATTATTGTCAGAGTCTGTATGGACACTAACATCAGTTTGCCTGCAGCAGGGACCCTGACCACCTCGCCACCTGTAAGGGAAAAGCAAAAAACATAATTTAAGACCTGTATATCATTGCTTTCCTCTACACGCACACACACACACACACACACACACACACACACACACACACACACACACACACACATACACACACACGCACACACACACACACCACATACACTCAAACTTACAGGTGAGGTGGCACAAAGATATTACACAGACCTCTCATTACCCAACTGTCAACATGCATGACATATGGCACTCAACAGCATGCACTGCAGCTATACTCAATCCCTGTTACCAACATTATACATCTCTGTGATGCATGAGTTGTGTTAGTTGGTAATGGCCCTTCCCCTGGAACAGACTGCACCCATGTACACAGTATTGCTGGGTACTTGTTCAGCACCCTGGCATGTACTGTGCACCATACCTCACGAGTGTACAAACCATTGCTGAATGTGTATATGTGTGGCAGTTATGTTTGCTCTGTTGCTCACAGCCCCTTTGTGTTTGACTGACACATACCTTGGATGATATGAGGACAGATGTCAATAGTGAATGCCTGACCTCTGATTTACAGATCTCAACAGCAGCAGTGCATGTATGAGCAATAAAATCCAATTACACTGACAACCTTCAAAGCTTACTGTGGCTATGAAGAGTGAACACACCCTTATTGACATCCCACCCTTTTCCCCTGATACGCAATGGGGCCACAATACTGCATATGTAACATTACACACACCTGTTATGTGACATATGACCTGTGCAATCAAATGCAATATCAAACAAATGAGTTAGTTGTGCAGATGCTGATTGAGGTGCATACAATATGTGGGTTGCATAAGTGTGCACACCCTTAATATGCTGGTTTGTTGCAGCACCTGTTAAATGAAGTACAGCAGTCAGTATTCCTGGAAGGGGTATACTAGCATGGCCCATCTTCACTTGCCATTATTTGGTCACTCCGCCAACAAATGTCTCCCAACTCTGCCAGATTGCAAGGTCAGCTCATATGCACAGCCCTTGGAGGTAACACAGTGCCTTCACTATTGCTGTGGAGTCAGGGTTATGTCTGGCACAATTCATGACCTTAACTGTGTTCAGATACAGCCATTTGTGAGCTTTGGATGTATGCTTCAGTTCGCTGTTGTTTCAGGATGACAACCCTCCCCATCCTCAGTGTTTTTTGCAGATGCTTGACAACTATGGGCCACACATGAGTGTCATTTTGCAGTGTCCCAAATTCAGAACACCATGTCTACCACCCTAGTTCCTGCTAATGAACAGCAAACCTAAAGTTGTACACTGGCACCAGCAAGGTACAGATGGGGATGGTGGGGCTGAGGTGGAGTGAGGTGTTGCTTGTGCAGCACATGTATCTTTATTAATACTGTTTATAGGTTTCAGCCTTGGTCTCGGCACACCTTTACACATTGCAACACATGCCTTTGGGAGACTTGATGTTATCATATGCTACCTGTAGAGAGCCCTGGATGATGTTTCCTGTGGAACAACTCTTCTATGTGATTACCCTAACCCATAGGCCACACTTATGCAGAGTCCAGGCAATTGGCGACACAGGTACTGCACAGGTAGTACTTGCTAGACATTCCTGCAAGTCCCTCGGTGTTGCTGCATGTTTCTGGGCAACCTCCTTGACCAGTTTGCAACATGTGTTGTCATCTGCTTGGATGGGCATCTGTTTATTTTCTACATTAATGTTGTCCCATACTTCATAGTCACATACATGACTGTCTTCACTGTTTGCCATGGCATATGCAATGGGGAGGTAAGGCTACGTCTCCCACTCCTGAATGTTACCTTTTGGATATGGGATCCATTCCATGGTTTGTATGATGTGTGTAAGCCACTGCTGCCTCTGTTGCATGTGAGTGAGCAAATGTTATGGGCATACTTCTTGGATAGCAGACCATTACTTGGCATGACATTGAGGACCTGTACTTGATGGAAGGTGCATACGCAAGAAGAGTGAATGCTGTCAGTACCTCAAAAGCTGCTTCCACAATATGTTATTTGGAGTGTGTGCACACATATGCTTCCAGTGTTTGTTAAGGTATGTATTCCCCATATTTGTTGTCCTAACATAGGATTTCATATTATACATTCATTGCTCATGTTAGGATCACATTACAGGTTGTAAAAGTTGTGGAATGTGGTATTGTGATATGCCTTTGTGTAGATCTGTAACAATTGCCATTGTAATAGTGGTATATACACTGTTGTAGCCACTGTATAAGGGTAATGTTTCAGACATGTCCCTACTGTAGGCCATTTGTCCCACCATTATGTTTATCTCTGTCCACACATCTTGCACTGACAGGTTGTTAGTTATACTGTAGGACTCTTACACACCCTTCTGATATGCCGCCATGGTGGCCACTGTGATGCAGTGCAGTTAACAGCAACAATAAGTGAACATGTACAGCATGCATTATGGGTAGATGTGTTAAATGTGTGCATGGCAAATACCATGGCCATAACATGGCCGGTGTATTGGCAAACCTGAACAAAAAAACTCCATACTCACCAGCTACAGGCTGCTGCCCCAGAGGTATACCAGAGGGACCTACATAGTTGTGTGAGAGATGTAATGTCAGTAGCCATACCTATGGCATTGGTACAAGGTGGGAGCAGCATTTCAGTACATCAACAGTACAATCCCACAATAGTAGAGATTATGCACATATGTTCATTACTACACTGCAGCAACAGACTATGTTATCTGACATATGCATGCAGATACTTTATAGATGAAGCTGGATAAACAACAGTGGTCTACTAATGTGCCCTGGGGCCTTACCTGCACACTCCTCGTCCATTATGTGGGTAGCACCCACCTCCACAATGCTATCACCAGGTTCTTGGCTTGGCTGGCCGGCAGGTGCCCCAAGGCAGGCGATGAGCTCCTCAGCATGTTCAGTGGGAGGCTGGATCGCATGACCCCCCCCTGTGGTTTGCAGGTCCCTCCTAACTGCAGCAGCACACTGATGGGTGTGACAGATGAGGTCAGTGCAATGATGTCGCAGCTGCTCAGAACTGTGGGTATGCAGGCCGACATCATTTACCCTGTGGACGAGCTCGCTGATCCTCTAATTGTGTCACAAGGGCCTCAGAGAATTGGGGGATCTGCTACACCACCTTGAGGCCCTTGTGACACAATTAGAGGATCAGCCTGCCCCCCTGCTAAACCCCCAGCACAGCCACCTTCAGGGCCTTGAAGGTGTAGTGGTGACTGCTCATGGGTGGGGACCTTAGTCCCAGTTTTCCATTTGGGAGCTCATGGGCTTCCAATTTCCAAATACCCCTCCACGTCCAAGGTGTTTACCCACCACGTGTCATATACCGCCCCTGTATGCTGTCTTGTTTGTCTTCTGACCCAACCTACCTCTCCAAATATGCCTACTATCCTTCCCCAACATCCCACTCTCACCTTAACAAAAAAGGGCAATCTGTTCCCAACAGAAATTTCACACCATACATAGCTGTCCATTTCACACGTGTCCACTGGACACATGTAATCTGGTCTGATTGGTTTCAAAACACTTTTTTGTTGTCATCACCCCTCTCTCAGGGATTTGAGTGTCCAAACCTATCTCCAAATTCAGTATATATGCATAGCCGTTGCTGTAGAAGAAATGGACAACTATGGACCTTCCCTACACCCATCCTGCATATCCCTAGCTACTTTCCGTATTGTTTTTCCCTCTGCATGCCCCCTTTTTCACCACTTTCCTATCACCTCTTTTTTCTTTTCTTTTACAGAAATTAAAGCGGGGGTATGCAGGAGTAAGCACTTTTAAGTAGTAGTAAGGGGGGGTTTAAGCCTGTTTGCGCAGCGGCAAGCAATGGCTACACAGATTAAGCACTGTCAGGCTAACTGTCTGTAAGCATATTTAAGCAGAAGTTACCATTGTTTACCATCACGCAAACCTGTGCAAACCCACTTACAACCACATAAAAGTGCCTTAATCACGCTGTATCCAGCAGCCCTTGTTCTGCCCAGCAACAAGATAATCAGCACTTGCAAGTCTTAAACCCAGGACTCTGCACACCATTGCCACAGTGATTTACCACTAAGCCATTTGAGCTGTACATAAATGTGATGTTTTCTCAAACATATCATGTAGCACAGTCATTCAACAGCAGGGGAAAATGTATTTTTATATGTACATGTATGCATGTATGTGTGTGTGTGTGTGTGTGTGTGTGTGTGTGTGTGTGTGTGTGTGTGTGTGTGTGTGTGTGTGTGTGTGTGTGTGTGTGTGTGTGTGTGTGTGTGTGTATATATATATATATATATATATATATATATATATATATGTGTGTGTGTGTGTGTGTGTGTGTGTGTGTATATATATATATATATATATATATATATATATATATATATATATATGAATATATATATATATATATATTTATATGGCTCCCCTTCAAACTATCGAACATTTAAAGCATCGAAGTTCAGATCATCAAGACCAGAACATTGGGTTTTAAAACATGGAAGGTTTGAAGGGGAAGAAAAAGGTAAGTGTAGGTGGGAGAATGTTTGTGTTTTTGCAGGGCAGCAAAGTGCCCTGCATACTGTGTGTGTCTATGTGCCATCTGTGTGATGGCACTACAGATAGAGTACAGAAAATCTCCCATTGAGCGCTTCTGCATATAGTGCTAAATGGAAGATTTCCCTTTACTCCACTGTAGTGTGGTCATGGAGTTGCAATTTTAAAGTGTGGGAGGTGTAGGGGGTGCAGCAGTTTTCTTTTTTTTCTTTTTTTTTTTTTGGTTACACTTGTAACCATCGATGTTTCAAAATTTGGTGTTCTGGTCTCGATGATCAGAACTTCAATGTTTTAAAATTTCGATGGTTAGAAGTGGAACCATATATATATATATATATATATATATATATATATATATATATATATATATATATATATATTGCATTCACACATTGGATCCACACTCTGAACCTCTCACTGCAAAACATCTGACCAAAGGCACTGTTAATGAGGATGATGGGGCCCAAAATAGGAATCTGTTGTAATTATTGCCATTATCCTTTCCTCCACAGCTGAACAGATCTGCCTTGGAACACAATAACCAGCACTTGCAAAACTTGAACCCAGGACCCTGCACTACATAGCCACAACAAGTTAACAGTAAGCCATGTAAGATGTCTGGATGATATCGCTAACATATCATGCAGAACAGTCAGTCTATCATAGGGAAAGTACAATGTGGAAGCAGTAAACATTAAAATGATACATACACGCACACACACACACATATATATACATATACATATATATATATATATATATATATATATATACGTATATATATATATATATATATATATATATATATATATACACACATATATATATATATATATATATGTACGTATATCCACTTACATACACATATAAATATATTATTACTTATAGATATGTATAAGAAGAGTATATATAGAGGGTGCACAGCATATCAAACAGCCATTATTCCTACAGTTGCCACCTTGCCACCTTTTAAAATGGCCAGTGTTTGATTCTTTCTTACAAATGAGAATTATTGCATGAAACATATACCCATACACAATGCAAAGGACATGGCGCCACACAGGTTTGCATACAGACATATTTATTTGTGTACTATTTCTTATAGCAGTTAGGTGTTTCAAATACAGAATAACGGATTTATGCAACTCTCAAACGAAACATTTGATACAGTAATCTGAAAAACATACAATTTGCTGTCCAGGCTAAGGCCTTCAAGAAGTATAACAGTAAAAATCACTTGCCTTGAAGATAACAACCAATCAACACTTAATTACAGATGTAGTTCATCAGACTCCAGTGACACTCTGTACTCAACCCCTAGGGGGAAAAGTATTAGTTGTCACAATGTAAATGTATCTATTACATAACAATGCTTAACTTAAAACGTCACTATCACACTGACAAACAGGAATGTGTTTAAGACAGTAAGCTCTAGCCCACCACTGTTCCCATGGTGTAATGTATCAAAATGTACAGCCATATACCTTAATGTTTCTTACTACTGATATCCCTCACATGTTACAACAGCCTAAGTTAAAACATTTAATACCCCTCCCCCATAAAATGTCTTAAAAGGGCATATAATAGTGTTTTACATTCACTGACCTCCGGACTGTACAAGGTCACAAACGTTTTGTCCAGCTGTAGCCCTCATTTATAGGGACCCCACCTTACAACTTGTGTGGGAGTCCATAACATCACTGGAATGATAGCAGGAATGCCAGCAGTAAATAATGATAGTCCATTACCTAACAATGTCTTACTGCATGACATCTGGACAAAGCCTGGTATATATGTGGAGGACAGAAGCTGGAACACAGGGCCGTATTTGCAATATTGCTGTTATACACTGTGAAAGTTGCTGGTGTTACAGGATTGGTTGTAACATACAGTTACTCAGGAATATGAAGTCAGAAAAGCAAATGGATGTTGTCATGTACTGATAGCAATCAACAGAGAGAATGCCACTGATATGTCAGAGACAAGACCTGTGTGGTGAACAGACAAAACATAGCCAAT
This sequence comes from Protopterus annectens, assembly GCF_019279795.1. Lineage (NCBI taxonomy): Eukaryota > Metazoa > Chordata > Ceratodontiformes > Protopteridae > Protopterus > Protopterus annectens. Next base: position 1,283,113,587 of record NC_056735.1, read on the forward strand.
CCTCTGGCCATTATATGGATAGGCCCACATTTGAGAGCTATGCAGACAGACTGCATTCCATGCAAAACTATCATGTACACACAAATCCTGTCACACTAGCAATATTGAGTGCATATAACAGAAATACTCACACTGTCCATAGGTCTGGAACCTTATACAAACATGTAGTTGGCCTGTGTCCACAAGTCCTGTTGTAAAAGGTATTGCTACCTGCTGTCTGCAGCACTGCTGCCCACACACAGGAAGGATGTCTTCTATACAGGAAAGGTAAAGGGACAATGCCCACATGATGTAGTCATTTATAGTAGTGGGTTGCTATGACATTGGCTATTGGAAGTACTACACAGCTGGCTGCATGCATTTAGCAAGTGGGGAACACCAACTGGTGCAGAGGCCATCACCTGATCATGAGCATCACCTACAAAAGCCATGCTATAACCTATTCAAACTAGTTCAATCCCTGTAGTGGAGAGAGAGAGAGAGAGAGAGAGAGAGAGAGAGAGAGAGAGAGAGAGAGAGAAACAAAAATAATACTAAAAAATAATAATACTACCAAAAAAAAAAAAAAAAAAAAAAAAAAACAAGGAAGATATCCAGGTGGTACATAGAAGAGAGCACAATAATAAAACAGGTATGTGAAACATGTATGCATGTAATTGAATGTAGTACTTGGTCTGTAATAATGGGATAGATGATGTTGAAAGATGTATATGTACCATCAAGACTTGTTGCTGTAATGATATCCTGCTGAACAACTGCTACGGACATAGCATCTGGCCCTGTGGGTAGTGGGCCATACCTGTCAACTCTGCAGATCTGCACAGAATGATAAGATTTAAGCCATCATAGTGTTTGTTCTGTTCCTCCGAACATGTATATTAGTCTGGCAAATAGCTGAAGGTGGAAGTAATGAAGTCAAGAGAGACACATGAGTTCAGACCCCACCACCTTCAGAACAGTCATGGTAATGTGAAATGTATCATGCACAAACTTCATAGGTTTGTAATAGGGTTATCTACAATCTGTCCCTATATATCCCCCCTAATGTTAGGCTGTGTCTACATGTGACGTGCTGTTTTGTAGCAAGACAGAACAGTGCAGCTGTGGAGGAAGGAGGTTCAGAGTGTAGATCCGATGTCTGAATGCACTCCATATGTGTGTATATATATATATATATATATATATATATATATATATATATATATATATTATACGTGGTTTCACTTCATAATCTCGAAATACTGAAAGCTCAAATTTTAGTATTTAGAAACTATGAAAATGAACCATCCACAATCCCGAAACCCACAATCACGACTCACACAATCATGAACATACATACACAATACACCACACAACACATACACCATTCTACCCAAACCACACAAACCACACAACCCTACACTACATGTAAGTAAGGGGGGCAAGACCCCCTGCACCCCCCCATGTGGGGGACTGCACCCCCCACCCACCCTTTACATCTCTTACCTGGTAGACCTGTGGAGGGAATGTTTGATAACACTACCTGACTGTTTCTACACATATTACCATATTCAAAGTTAATATTATGCACATACCTCTCAGTCGCTTAATGCACACACTCTAGACAAAGCTTGACAACATGGGGATACAATTGGGGACATGTTTTGAATATTGCTGTCATAAACTTGGAGAGTTGCACGAGTGACAGGATTTGTTTTAATATACATTTTCTGAAGATTTTGAGGTCCGATAATCAAATGTATGTCATTATTTTGTGACTACAATTTTGAGATCATCCCAGTAATTTGACAGAGGAACAGGCAGAAAATATGACTCAATTATCTGGACATTCTGAATAAGCTATACAGTTGAAAGGTATGATTATGCATACAGCTTACTACCACTCCCAGGATTCGAGCCATGACTGTGTCTGCTAAAAATACAATTTAAGTCACAGTAGAGTGTGCTATTTGGATATTGCTGTCTATCTCTTCACTTTTCTGTCTAAGTTTCTCTTGCTTGTACAATCTGACCTTGTAATTACAACAGTCTTACACAGACATTCCTACACATATTTTTGTGTAGCACAGTGTGAGAAACAGTGGTTGACAAAATAGTACTTTTCTGATATCAGATGTTACTGAATGCTGCATGTCAGGCCTTACTATACCAGAGTAAACACTACCAGTCCAGGATTTAAATCTTTATTGGCACGCACAGTTTTCTTATCTAACAGACCCTGTGGAGGGAATGTTTGTTAACACTACTTGACTGTTTCTACACATATTCCCAGATTTAAGTTAATATTATGCACATACCTCTCAATCTCTTAATGCACACACTCTGGACAAAGCTTGACAACATGGGGGTACAAATAGGGACATGTTTTGAATATTGCTGTCATAAACTTGGAGAGTTGCTTGAGTGTCAGGATTTGTTTTAATATACATCTTCTGAAGGTTTTGAGGTCTTAAAATCAAATGTATATCATTATTTCATGACTACAATTCTGAGATCATCCCACTGATTTGTGAGGGGGACAGAGGAACAGGCAGAAAATATGAACCAGTTATCTGGACATTCTGAAAAATCTGTACACTTGAGAGGTACGATTATGTATACAGCTTACTACCACTCCCAGGATTCGAACCATGGCTGTGTCTGCTAAAAATCCAGCAATTTAAGTCACAGTAGAGTGTGCTATTTGGATATTACTGTTTATTGTTTCAATGTTTTCTTTCTAAGTCTCTCTTGGTTGTACAATCTGATCTTGTACAGTCTTATACAGACATTTCTAGACATTTTTTATGTAGCACAGTGTGGATAACATTGGTTAATACAACATTACCATTCAGAGAATGCAGTGATAAATGCCATACAATACCAGAGTAAACACAACCAGTCCAGGATTTAGAGCTTTATTGCCAGGCAGTTACAGTTTTATTTAAATATGACCTATATGGGACTATTACTGTCATATTGTCTGGTTTATTCAGTACAACTCATACTACAGTTTTTATACTGCCAGATGACTTTTCACTACTTTATATTTATTTGATATGACTACTACAAGCAGGATTGTTACTCACCAGCCTCACAACAGATCCTTTGCAGCCTACTTGCATGGGCTTCCTGATTCACACCCTGCTCAGCTGCAACTATAAAGGAAATAGGGACATATTTAGGGATCCCTAGCCATTACATACACATGCTGGACTTTAGTAAACAGTAATGGTATGACCACTTGCACATTGCTGAACATCAGCCCTCTGCCTTGCTTCTTGGACTCACTCATCCAAAACCTCCCTCTTTCTCCGCTTCATGTCAGCATAGTGGTACCTGACCTGCTCACCAATCTGAGGGATACCAGTGGCACTGGTGAGATCACAGGTGAGACAATCCCAGGCTTCTGCTTTATATTGGGAGTCCTCTTACTGGCCCTACAGCAGTCTCTCATCATGGTTTTTTATCAGGAGTCCTACCATGACCTTGGACTCCTGTATGCCCCAGCGCTGCACCTGGAAGTGCAATCCCTCTCCAACTCCTCCCATCCTGCCTACAGTGGGAAGCTTCAACCAGTTATGAGCTGTATTTCCACTTGTGGGGTTTAAATACAGCCGATTTTCCACCCTTCCATGATTTGATGGTTTTGAATATGCTGAGCTAAGCTAAGCTACGGGCAAACCTGCTTAGCTAAGGTTGGCATTGCTTAAAGGGACAGATTCAGCACTGCTTACCAATGGACAAATCCACTTAGCTGAGCTACTCACTGCTTAGCAGTCATATTTACACAATGCTTACACCTGGCACGCAGAGCTTTGCAATGCTCAACATTGCTTATTTTTCATTTTATAGAGTATCTGCTGTGTGGCATTGATTCATCATTCATTACATATTATACATTTGTTTACTGTCCCTGACATCCCCCAATGTGCTTTCATTACATGTATTCATGTGTGACTATACTGTATGGGACACTTGTGTTTATATGGGGATTTCACAACTTTATTAAATATTAAACTGACACCTCACATCTGGACCTAATGTAGTACTCCAGTTAACAAATATATGTTATTTAGTAGGTAATACTAAAAAAAAATGTTTATGTACTGCTTTTACATGTAAAATGGTTACAGTTGGGATCAAACCAAGAATGGCTGCTCACCACACATATGCTCTAACCACTACACTATCGCAATACTGCTTATGTTTTATGTCTCTTGCTATTTTTAACTTCTTGTGCTGTTTAAGGTGGACTGAGTGTAGCTAAGCAACGGGCACACCTGTGCAGCTACACTTAAACTTTATTGCATTTATTAAAAAAAAGTTTTGTTGTATTATTTTGTCTATACCCTTCAGAATATCCCTGCTAATGCTAAACCTATTATTTTATCAGTTTTCTGCTTTGTGGGACAATTGTGCTTTTTGGCTTTGTCCACATTCCTTACTCTGATGGGTTGTGAGGTGTGCGCTATGTGCTTATGCTGCCTGTGTTATCCTAATAACTTTTGGCTTGGTAGTATACCTCTCAACTTCTTAGAGCAAAATATCTGGACAAAGCCTACAATGATGGGGAGACAAATCGGGAAGATTTTAAATATTGCTCTTACAAACTTAAAAAGTTGATGGAATAATAGGTTTTACATTAGCATGAATTTTCTGACGGATATGTGGAGTTTTAAATTCAAATGTTTTATCATTATTTAATGACTTCAATCCTCAGCTATTTGCCAGACAATTACACATTTTAGGGGGAACACACCATAAATATGAGGCAAACATCTGGGCATTTTGCAAAAATCTGTACAGTTGAGAGGTATGCTTGTTAGGGACGATTGTCCCTTTTGCCTTTGACCACATATATTTTTTGTTTTCCTGACGGGTTGGGGTGTTATGAGTGTTCTTGCTCATTTTTATTTGCCGAAAGGCCATTTTGGAGTGCAGGGGGCTTGTGTATTGTGAGAGCTTTGTTCTCAGACACACTCCCTGCGCTCATACAGGGAACCATGTCCGTTTTAGAGCATGGCAGCACACCTTCATAAATATGCATGGCACGCTGCCGTGCTGAAGAAGAACGCTGCCATGCAGGAATAACTTATTCCTGCACGGCTGCTTGCTGAATCCTGGGGTAGGTCTTGTGGCTGTTTCTGCCTACCAGCCCACCCTCCAAAGTTGAGGAGCAATTACACACACACAAAAAAAAAATGTAGTCTCATTTTTGTGCCCTGCTCTCAACATATGTAGCAAGCAATACCATGTATGGAGTGCTGCAGTTCTCAAGTCTTAGATAAAGAAAGAAAAAAATATTTTTTCTTTTAAACTATTGCAAATTGCTTGCTACAAATTTAGCAAGCAGTCGCTACAGTTACCATGCGTGGAACACTAAAATGCTCATGGTCTATTAAAAAAAAAGAAAAATATAGATTTTTTTTTATTAAAACTTTAGTAAACTGTTACAGACCACTAAAATGCTCATGGTCTATTAAAAAAAAGAAAAATATAGATTTTTTTTATTAAAACTTTAGTAAACTGTTACAGACCACACGTGGAGTGCTACAGAGCTCAAATTTCATTCAACAAAATAAGGGAAGAAATTTTCTTTTTTAAACTGTAGCAGCAAGCTGTTTGCTACAAATGTAGGAAGAACATTTCAAATTAACATGCATCTGTTTCCCTTTCTGGTGTTTTCACCTCAGAGTTAAAATGTTGTGTACATGGAATGGGAGGTATTCACTGGCAATATAGCATGTTGCTTTTGGGAAGATTTCTGGAGTCAGTGTGGCAAAACTGTTTCCTTATAGATGCAATAAACATTTACAAAATGTGTACAACATTTTGCTTAGGAAGTGCAAACTTCTTAATTCCATCATTAATTTACCTATTTTCACAAACTGTTGTGCTTAGGGACAAGAAGGATTGGAGGCTAAGCACAGGATAGAAAGGCTGGATGGTATCCAAAATACTCATTGTCAACAATGTGTATATTAGCACATGCAGCCGATGCTTGGAGATTCATAATACTAATTATCAACAAAAGCAAGTTCCAGAAACGTTGTATAAATCCTTTTAACTCATTTATTCCAATGGAGCTTAGGAATTTTGCACTGCGACTGCCAATGGGCGGAGCCTAAGCCTTTTGACAGAATCAAATTATGTCCTCACATTTCAAACAAATGTTCTTATTTCTGGAACCATAGGGATTATGAAAAACATATGAATGGCTAATCCTTCAACCCAAACTATTTGCATAGTGGTAGTATTCTTTAGATTTTAGGTCTTAAACTGAATTTTATAAGTCATGTTAAACACAGAAACTGTTATGTTTGTAATATTTTATAAACATCTTACAATATCTCAGGAACCACTCAAGATACACACATACTATCAGCAGCACTTTATTCATTTAGCTGAGAGCTTTTATATGAGGCTAAGGTGTTCTGTCTGGGTTACCTGGTTGTTGAGATATTTAGAAAAATGTGATAATTATATCTATATAAATTAATGCCATAAAAACAACAGTCAATATCTCTTTACCTGCACTATACAGATGTCAGATATTACTGCAGTTGAGTTTGCCATTGTATAAGCTTTAAGATTAAAGTTTTTAAAATCATTTTACATAGCATGGTTTTGGAATTATTGGTGCAAATATGAACAAGCTATATTTGACTTCTAGAGGTGTCAGTAGGAGTTAACTGCAGATGCACCTGGAGGCGTCACTTGGATGTTAAAACAAAGCTTTCAGATAAAACCATCCTTCTTCAGTGTTAATAAAATTCATATCAATGTCTCACATTTTTTATAGCTAAAAATCAAGAAACACATGACACAGCCTACCTACCCAATCCTAATTAGCAATTAAACAATTAATAGTTAAAAAGTCCATTATAGGGCTCTACAGGAAAGTTACTTAAAGCAGTACATCATCTTCTGGCAAAACAATAATGACAAAAAGTAATGCAGCACATAATTAAATTCAGCAATACATAAAAGTATTTTGCATAAAACTCTTTTTAGAAAGGTATATGCACATATATTTCTTTTCAACAAGGAAATATTTGTATAAATATACATATGCATTTCAAAAATATATATTAACATATAGCTTGTTATAATACATAAAATAATTTTTCTCTATTGTATTTGTTGTTGTTTTTTCTTCAAAATCGGTTTTAGTGAAACTTGTTTATTCAGTCCAGGGTGTACATCTGCTTGTAGGCGAATGATCCATTCATATTGTCTAGTATCTCATTTATTAACCATGTCACCATGTCTAATACTAGGAGTTAGAACATCCATCACACAAAATAAAAAGAAGTATGATTCATCTGTTTCTTGGCTATGTTGGGTTAGGGAGTTAGTAGTCACTTTCCTTCTAATTTCTGACTTATGTTCAACAATCCTGTGTGGCACATTACTTTTTGTCATTATTTTTTTGCCAGAAGATGATGTACTGCTTTAAGTAACTTTCCTATACAGCCCTATAAAGGACCTTTTAACTATTAGTTGTTTAATTGCCAATTAGAATTGGATAGGTAGCTGTGTCATGTGTTTCTTGATTTTTAGCTATAAAAGATGTGAGACATTGATATAAATTTTATTAACACTGAAGAAGGACGGTTTTGTCTGAAAGCTTTGTTTTATTAAAAGGATTTATATAACGTTTGTGGAACTTGCTTTTGTTGGTAATTGGACTTTTTGTTTGCCAGCTCCACTTCATCTTTGGTTCACTTTTTTGCTTAGACGGTTTCATTTGTTTTGTGAACCTGTGAGCATTGTTTCCTATACTTCAAGATGACACAACCCAATAACATACCGATTGATGGTACCAGAACCTTGCAGAACCTGCTGGTGAGAGAGAATCCATTGTTGAACTGCATGGTTGCAACGGTGGATGATAATGTAAGGGTTACAAATGTAACATCCCAGAAGAATGATTTCCTATCTTCACTAAAGTACTTGGAAAATAAGGTAAAAAGTTTCAAAAAATTACAGTGGCAAAGATTTGGTTTCAATACTTATTTGGAGCTGGGCTTAGTACCACAAGGGCTACGTATTCTTAATATGCCCTCATATGGTAACACATACCCGGATCTTTTAAAACAGTAGCAAGAACTTAACATTAATCTGAGTTTGAGCTATATGCAGCTAATGAATGACTTTTTTCTATCTTCTTCTTCTTTCGGCTTTTCTCGGTTAGGGGTCGCCACAGCGGATCATCTGTCCGCTCATGATTAGCAGTGGAGTTTTACTGTGTCAAGTTGCCAGCCCGGCGCCCAACCTTCCACAGAAGGTATACACACACACACACACACACACACACACACACACACACACCTAGGGCCAATTTACAGTGTCCAATCCACCTACTGCATGTCTTTGAGATGTGGGAGGAAATCGGAGCACCCGGTGGAAATCCACGCGACCACAGGGAGGACATGCAGACTCCGCACCAGAGGCACCCCAGCCAAGAATCGAACCGGAGAACCTCTTGCTGTGAGGTGGCAACACTTACCGCTGCACCACCTTGGCTGCCCAATGACTTTTTTCTATCTAAAAAATTAATTATGTAAAGAAATAGAGGCGCTAGAAAAGAATTTATCAGGCTCGGCTCTATTTCAAGAGAATCTTTGTCACTTTGATGAAATGTTCAAGAGACTTACTGCCTTTGATAATCAGTTAGAAGGTATCAAATGAAAAAAGATATATAGGCACATCTCTGATTTCAATAATGGCCAGATTTTCTCATGGCCGAAGCGTTCGGCAACTAATCAATCTAAAATTAACTTAAATTCAAATAATCGCGGCTCTATGTATGAGCTGGATACCTTTACAACTAATACTTATGATTTACAACCATTAGTGAATTCTGCAATAGCTTTTCAGAGAGACAATCCATCTAGCCAATTAAATGAAGAAGGGGAGGTTATTAATCTGCCATCTAGGTCAGTTCCTTTGCCTGAGCGTGCAGTTCAGAGGAATGGAGAGACTAGATCAACAGCCACAAGTAACTGTTAATAATGAAAGCAACAGAACGAATTTGCACTCTACTTTTTTAGAGGGAAATCAAAGGGTCATTATGAAACTACCAGAACAGATCGCAAGAAAGGATCGCGACGTATCCCGAGCTCCCTTACAATCCAGGGGGAGAACCAGACGTGGCCCAATGACTCGCACCAAGAACAACAAACAACTATGAGAAATGGTGAGACATTAAACACAAAGACTTTAAAACTGAACATTTTGCACAAATTTTCTGATATAGATTGTACAACTTACGAATGTTCTTGTTGAAAATTATGTGATGTCTAACTGAGGACATGAGTTACAGATTAATTCTCTCAACCGACAGGTTGGAAATGTCGAGTTTTTTAATAATATTGCTGCTCTAAACAATGTGAATGTTAATGTAAGACATGAAATATGAATGGTATTAAATGGTAATGAAACTTTAAATATAGACCAAGTAGTTACGAATAATGACTGTAGCCTTAACGTTTTTATGGAGATGCCTACTACAAAAGAAATGCTTAGTGAGATAGATAAAAAAACAACAGGTGATCATAAGTGGTTCTAACATTCCTTTAGAGCTACTTAATGCTAATAGATTTAAAGAAAGATACGAACAACAAAATAAATTAAATACTGTTAAGACTGCAGATTTTAATGTTTTGAAACAACAAGGTGCTAGGGATAATATGTGTATTTCAAATGATTTTGTTAATATTAATGAGATGAATAGGGGCCAACAAACTGTTAAGAATGATGTGCCTGCACTAAGTAGTGTAACAGAAACAACAAGCTCTAGCATGTTAAATGCTTTTTTGGATGCTAATGAGTTAGATAGGAACCAACGAATGACAGTTAATAATGATGTTGTATCAAACAGCATGAATAATACTGGAGAAATAGTAGATTCTACTAGTATATGTATTTTAAATGCTCCTGTTAACATTAATGAGATGGATAGGGGCCAATGAATTGCTTTGAATACTGTTTCTGTATTAAATAGTATAGCAGAAGCAACAAGTTCCAGTATTTTAAGCTCTTTGGCTGACACTAATGAGTCGGATAGGGACCATTGAATAACTGTTAACAATGATGTTGTGTTAAATACCCTGACTAATACTGAAGAAATAGCAAACTTTAATACTTCTGCTGATTTTAATGAACTAAATAGAGGTCAACAAATGATTATGAATAATGATGCAACATTGAACAGCTTTGCTGAAACATCTAATGAGTTACCTAGTGGAATGCAAAATAAATCTGTGGTAAATTTATCTAACCATCAGTTAACTGAGGTTGAACTTTCTTTGCTCTCTAAAGGCCTTAAGTTTATACCAACATCCACTGACAATATAGCGAATGCTGTAACTGACCTAAAAATGTTTACGCGTAATTTAAACGTGAAAAATATTTATAAAAACTCAGATTCTAATGTAGATCTCAGATGTAGAAGGAGAAGTACTTTCATTCCATATAGTGATCCAATAATAACTATGTTTAATGATGTATGTGAAAAACAAATTAGAGAAATTTATGACAAAAATCACTATAAAAAAACATATGATCTTACTAGGGAAGAATCTGCAGCTCTTAAAACCCTGGAAAATAATGTTAACTTGATTATTAAGGAAGCAGACAAAGGTGGTAGTGTAGTACTTATGAATATTGTAGATTATCTAGAGACAATGAGGTGGCCACAGTGGTGCAGCAGGTAGCGTTGCAGCCTCACATCAGGAGGTTCTGTGGTTCGATCCTCAGCTGGGGTGCCTTCTGTGCAGAGTCTGCATGTCCTCCCTGTGGTCACGTGGTTTTGCTCCGGTTTCCTCCCAAAGACATGCTGTAGGTGGATTGGATACTCTAAATTGGCCCTAGGAGTGAGTGTGTGTGCCTTCTGTGGAAGGTTGGGCGCCAGGCTGGCAACTCGACACCATAAAAAAACTCCACTGCCAAGCATGAGCAGATAGGTGATCCGCTGTGGTGATCCCTAACCTGGAAAAAGCCAGAAGAAGATCTGGAGGCAATGAATGATTTGATCTCTGACCCAAATACATTTAAGTTGACATCAGATAGGGATGTTAATGAAATTGTTACTAAAATTAATATGGCCATTTATGACCTACAGTTGATGAACGATATAGATATCGACACTTTCAATTTTTTTACTGTTCCCTGTCCCATAATACCTATTGTATATGGCCAACCCAAAATACATAGATCAAGGAATAAACCACCAATGAGGCCTATTGTTTCGACCGTGGGTGGGCCACTGAACCTTTATCATTTTATTTGGAAAAAGTATTAAAGAATTTTCTAGATAATGTACCCAGTTATATAAAGGATACTGGTGATTTCCTCACACAAATATATATAGATAGGTATGATGGCAGTGTAGACAAAAATGTTCTATTAGTAACCTTAGATACCAAATCTCTTTTCACCATGATTTCGAACGAGTTTGGAGTAGAGAAAATAAGAGAAATTCTCTTGGAATGTGGTCATTTTCCTGCCAGATGCATTGAAACAATATGTGAGATATTAGAATTAGTACTACAGAACAATGTGTTTGTGTTCAATAAACAGCTTTACCAACAAATATCTGGTATAGCTATGGGCACAGTGATTGCTAAAACTTATGCCAATTTAACATTAAGCAAATGGGAGGAGGAAAATGTTTTTGGTCAAGCCAATGAATATGCATCTAGAATATTGTTCTACAAGCATTTTGTGGATGATATTTTTCTAACGTGGCATGGTACTAGGGATGAACTTGAACATTTTCACTGTTATTTGAATAATGTTAATGATTTTCTAAAATTTGAGATGAATTATTCAGAACTTAATATAAACTTCCTAGACGTCACTTTATATAGAACTGAAGCTGGTTTAGACACCAGTATATATAAAAAAGAAGTACAAGCTAACAAGTACCTCCACAAAACTAGAATTCATGCTAGGCATGTCTTTAAAGGCATCCCTAGGGGACAATATTTACGTGCCAGCAGGATCAATACTAGAGATGGAATACGCCATAATCAAATGACAGAAATGACCGATGAATTATTAGAAAGAGGCTATGATCGAGATGAATTGAATGCTGTTAGAAATGAGGTGGCGTCCATGAAAAGAGGGAAAGCTAGGCCATATTTTTCCAACCAGGATGCCACTACTACCTTGCACCCAACATCTGATGACAGTTTGAGATACCTGATGACTTATAATAGAACAAGTAGAAATGTAGAAGAAGTCATTAGAAATAACTGGTATATATTGAAGGCCATTCCTGGCCATAATCAATGGCTTCCAGATAAACCACTTTTCACCTATAGGAACTGTAATAGCCTAAAAAGCGTCTATGTTATAAAGACTTCAACTTAAATAAAATGGATCCTATACTGTATAATAAGAAAGGTACCTACCTTTGTTACAAGTGTATATGTTGTGCTAATATTATCACTTTCACTGAGTTTATACATCCACTTCATGGTAGACGGTTCAAATTCTTTTGTACAGCCACATGTAACACCATGAATGTGGTTTATTTAGCATTATATCAGCAATGTTCATGTTTTTATGTGGGCACGTCAACAAGGAGATTAAGAGATAAGATTGTTGAACATAAGTCAGAAATTAGAAAGAAAGTGACTACTAACTCCTTAGCCCAACATATCCAAGAAACAGATGAATCACACTTCTTTTTATTTTGTGTGGTGGATGTTCTAATTCCTAGTATTAGACATGGTGACATGGTTAATAAATTAGATACTAGAGAATATGAATGGATCATTCACCTACAAATGGATGTACATCCTGGTCTGAATAAACAAATTACACTAAAACCGGTTTTGAAGAAAAAACAACAACAAATACAATAGAGAAAAATTATTTTATGTATTATAATAAGCTATATGTTAATATATATTTTTGAAATGCATATGTATATTTATACAAATATTTCCTTGTTGAAAACAAAATATATATATATATATATATATATATATATATATATATATATATATATATGAAAAAATATTTTGAGCTCTCTCTGCTTACTGCTTGGTGTGATGGATTTGAAGTGTTCTTAAGACACTCAGTCTTGCTGGCTGGATTCTGCTAAAATTCAAAGTCTGGTTATATTTGCATTCACAGTCTGTTGCATACAGAAACTTGCAGAATATACACTGATGAGAGAATATACTTTGCAGCACTTGTTTTTAAGAGCAGTAACCAATAACTTTTTATAATAAACCAAACGGAATAACGTTGCAGCTTAAAAGTACTGTTCCAACTTTACTTCTCATATAGTACAGATGATGTGAGAGATATAACATTTACCTTAGGACTTGTGTCCCTACCATACCTCTAACATAGCTGGATTTATACAGCTCTTTATATACACTTTTTAGTCATGCATAAACATATTTTTGAGGAAACACATTGTTCTGTATTCTATTTTGGAGAATTGCTTATCCTGTAGAAACAATACTAAGCTTCCTTGTTTAACAATGTCTTGTAAGAGACCAGCTTTTCTGACAGTGTGAATATCCTGTAACAGTGTCCTGATGTCCATGTAGAAAAACATATTTTTGAGAAAACACATTGTCAGAGATCAGCTTTTCTGACAGTGTGAACATCCTGTATTTTATTTGGATCTTTGTATAAAAAACATCTGTTCTTGTGCCATATCCTGTTTTTCATGCAGAAAAACATATTTTTGAGAAAACACATTGTCACAGTGTCATAAACATATCCTGTTGTTTTAGGAAACATATTGTGTCCATTTTTTATATGCAGAAAAGCATGTCAGTGTTTTTTAAAAGCAGATTTTGCTTTTTTGTTCTTGCATACATCCTGTTTGAGTCTGTAAGGGAAAAATGTCCATTCTTTAAAAGCAGATTTTGTATTTTTGCTCTTGCATACATCCTGTTTGAGTCTGTAAGGGAAAAATGTCCATTCAGCAGATTCCTTTTCCAAGCCATGGTCATTTAGTATGACTGCTGATCACATATTACTAAACTCTGTTTCTGCATTTAAGCAAGCTTTTTCTTTCAGCATATTTACAACATAATTAATTTCAGACTATTATTAATAAAATCTAACAATTCCCTCTGTTTTTAAACATACTCAAAACATTTTATATAGAAAACACAAGAAACAAACCTTTAGTTTGATACAACAAATGAAAATGCAATTTTACATAGTTAATACAATGATATTAAAGTATTACTACCAAAACTGAATGTATTTAAAACTTTTTCTTTTGCAGACCATTCTGTGAAAATATTTTTATCAGTTATGAGCTGTGTCTGCTTTAATGTTATTTTTTTTTTAACTTGATCAATTTATTCTTTTGCAATCACAGAATTTAATTTATGACTTAGAACTGTTTCATTAACTCTTTGCAGCTGTTGAATTAACTATAAGAGACAATAACTATGTGCTACTGCAAGCATTTATACACTACTGAAAACACACAATTTCAATGTCATTTTAACCATAACATTGTGGTCATGTCTTTGAACTGCCCATTAAATATTTGAAAGCAATTATTTTACTGGGGTAAAACCAGTGATATTACAACTTGACAAATTACTTTCAAACTTATTACGATGTATCCTGTATAGTATGTATTTACACAGACTGTTTGCTATTTATGCATTTCAATCTAGTAGGTACCATGGACCCATTGTTTTCTTTAAATATGTTTTTTTCACACATATTCATTACTAGAGATTAATTTCATTTGTACTGAATTTTTCTGCATTTGTACATACAAAGACTATCATTTGTACTGAAATTTTCTACATTTGTACATACAAAGACTGTAAAGTACATTTAGTCTAATCTTACAAATTTAATAACATTAATATTAAGCAAAATCTTGGAAAATGTTTATGTCTCTTTAGAAATATCTAGTGGATTTGGCACCAAATGCATATGTCCTGTTATTTTAAACTACATACTCAGCAATTAAAAATATTCATGCTTTTTATACCAACATTGTTTTGCCAAAAACATATTAAAAATAGTGACCATTCTTGCTATTAGAAACATTTATGCATTTTTGCATATCTTTATTCTCTCTTGTATAGCTTTAATAAAGCAATTTTCATCTCTTGTTTTTTAAACTATCTCTTGTATAGCTTTACAGTTTAACAGGTTGTAAATACAATTTAATTCTAAACAATACAATAATAACCATTATGATAGCTATTAACAACTTGCAAAATATCTTATCCTGTCAGGTTTAATCTAGTTTACCAGTATTTCTAATACACTAATACCTGTTTTTCCCCCATATTGTCAAGAAGGAATGATATATTTTTTTCCTGTAGCTTTATTTTAGACACTTGTTGTTTATTTTTTCTGTAGCTTTATTTCAGACCCTTGTTGTTTATTTTTTCTGTAGCTTTATTTCAGACCCTTGTTGTTTATTTTTTCTGTAGCTTTATTTCAGACCCTTGTGCAGTACTGCTTATACAGTCAGTGTAAAACTGAGAAAGTACCCCTCCCCCTGTAGTACTGCACTATTGTTTATCTACTTTATGCTGTGAGAATAGAATGCATGTCAGCCCAACACTTTGGTTATACATTTATTTTATTAGGTTACTAAATAAAGCTTTCACTGTATATTACCTCTAGTAAGTATTTACACCCTCCTGCACAATTGATTTGAACTGTATATATACTATAGCCCATTTGCTGGCTGTACTTGATGCAACTGTGTTTTTTCTTCTCTTTTAACATTTACTTGCAAACAGATTATCAGTGACATCTATGCACAATTGTGGCATTTTATGACAATTACTAAATAGTGTTGCTTGTAAACATTTTAACAAGTATTTTTTAATAACAATGATGCTTTAACTCAAGCTACTTGTCTGGCAATCAGTCTTGCTGTTTATCTTATCTTTCCAGCATTTCCTGTAACTATTCATTCAGTCTAGGAAGGTCTGAGCTCACATTTCATACTCTATAAACTATAATTAATTCTTTTGGCATTTTTCCTTTAATGTGATTGTGATTTGCATAACTATGCATTTATACAACATAAATAGACATCATTTTACAATTACCTTACATGGATTTCAGTATTTTTTTTTTAATGTATTTAGCTATTTAACTGTCCTGTCATTAATTTTACAAAAACTGTTTGAATAATACCATCTGTGATTTTCTTTTTAAAATTCAGAACTTTAACTGTTTGGTGTTACTATATAATTATAAACAAATTGTAAAAAACAAAATAGATATTAGTTTAACCAACACATTTATATTTATATTATTTATATTTGCTTTTGTCTGCCTGTTATTCTTGTGTATTGTAACAGATGTACTCTAGATGAAAAGAACACACATGCATGTCTGTCTTGTATATGTATATCTTTATACAAGCATGTCATGTCTTGTGAATTTAAATTTTTACTCATCTATTTTTATTTAATTTTATACACTAGAACAGTTTTGTTTATCTTTTGACTATGCTAATGAATGGCATTCATATGCTTTACTTTACTGTAGTACTGATAGATGTCTTGATTTAACTGAATGAAAGTAAAACATTTAAGAATGATTTGTCTAGACATCAGATCCTACCATCCTACCATGTATGTTTAACCATTTTCAAAACATAAACATATTATAAAATATATTTCTTTTGCACAGATTAGCTGTGTATGCAGGAAGTTCCCAGTCTCTGTCAGTTCAGCTAATTTATTTCCTTTATCCTGCAACTGCTGTTGAATTTCCAGGAATGTTGCATGGTCTTTCTGACATTCTTTAGTAAGCTGTTCTGCTGAATTTGAAACTCCTATGCACTTTTGAAAAGATGTATGTATAACTTGTCTAAGCTTCCTGAACTCATTGTGTCTGTCTTTTAGAAGTTTACTACATTCCTTTGTAACAAAATGTACTAGGGGTTCTATCAGTAACTGATTTGACTCACATGTGGTGACAGGACATAACTGTTCAACATCAGAATGTAATGGAAACACTTTACCCTTAGTTAATTCTTCAGATCTGTTTTTACAGTCTATTTTTTTAGCAATATGATGCAATATTATTTTATGGCATAATACACAAAATGCAGTTTTTGTTGAAGCACACACTAAATATTTGTCATTTTCCACATGGTTTTCTTTGAGAAGCCAGTCAAATATTGTAATACATTTGCATAATGCCTTACTATCAACCTGCCCTAATAAGGTTTTACATTTACTAATATGCTGTGTATACCAACATTGCAATTTTTTACATTTGCTTAAATTATGCATGAAAATATCCATACTGTCTAATATCCAGACTGTTTAATATCCAAACTGTCGAATAGCAACCATACTAAAAAATGTGACGTAGAAAAAAGTCTTACCAGTTAGCAAGAAAACAGGTGATCAGGCTGTTGTTGCAGATGGCTGGAAATTTTTCAAAGTCACTTGAGAAGCTGGGAAAGCACAACAGGCAGTAAACTATTGGGCTAGTGGATATCCCCCTTTTCTTGAAGAATTTATGGCACTGCGAATTTCTTGAACTAGTCTCACTCTGGATTGTAGACGTCTAAAAAACTTTACTACTGCAAGCTGCATAAACTGGAATACTTCTGTTTAGGATTTACACATACGTACAAATGATAGTTACTGCAATTTAACTGAAGTGACCCTCTGCAGGGCTTACCATCACTCCTCCTGTGTTTGAATGCAGATTGTAGGTTCAAATGCAGGCTAGCTTGCCATTGAAAAAATTACATGGAGCTAGTCACTCAGCTGCCTCGCCATTGAAAAAATATTTTGAGCTCTCTCTGCTTACTGCTTGGTGTGATGGATTTGAAGTGTTCTTAAGACACTCGGTCTTGCTGGCTGGATTCTGCTAAAATTCAAAGTCTGGTTATATTTGCATTCACAGTCTGTTGCATACAGAAACTTGCAGAATATACACTGATGAGAGAATATACTTTGCAGCACTTGTCTTTAAGAGCAGTAACCAATAACTTTTTATAATAAACCAAACGGAATAACGTTGCAGCTTAAAAGTACTGTTCCAACTTTACTTCTCATATAGTACAGATGATGTGAGAGATATAACATTTACCTTAGGACTTGTGTCCCTACCATACCTCTAACATAGCTGGATTTATACAGCTCTTTATATACACAGTCATGCATAAACATATTTTTGAGGAAACACATTGTTCTGTATTCTATTTTGGAGAATTGCTTATCCTGTAGAAACAATACTAAGCTTCCTTGTTTAACAATGTCTTGTAAGAGACCAGCTTTTCTGACAGTGTGAATATCCTGTAACAGTGTCCTGATGTCCATGTAGAAACACATATTTTTGAGAAAACACATTGTCAGAGATCAGCTTTTCTGACAGTGTGAACATCCTGTATTTTATTTGGATCTTTGTATAAAAACATCTGTTCTTGTGCCATATCCTGTTTTTCATGCAGAAAAACATATTTTTGAGAAAACACATTGTCACAGTGTCATAAACATATCCTGTTGTTTTAGGAAACATATTGTGTCCATTTTTTATATGCAGAAAATCATGTCAGTGTTCTTTAAAAGCAGATTTTGCATTTTTGTTCTTGCATACATCCTGTTTGAGTCTGTAAGGGAAAAATGTCCATTCTTTAAAAGCAGATTTTGTATTTTTGCTCTTGCATACATCCTGTTTGAGTCTGTAAGGGAAAAATGTCCATTCAGCAGATTCCTTTTCCAAGCCATGGTCATTTAGTATGACTGCTGATCACATATTACTAAACTCTGTTTCTGCATTTAAGCAAGCTTTTTCTTTCAGCATATTTACAACATAATTAATTTCAGACTAATATTAATAAAATCTAACAATATATATATATATATATATATATATATATATATATATATATATATATATATTTTTTTTTTTTAAATAGAGTTTTATGTGAAATACTTTTATGTATTGCTGAATTTAATTATGTGCTGCATTACTTTTTGTCATTATTTTTTTGCCAGAAGATGATGTACTGCTTTAAGTAACTTTCCTATAGAGCCCTATAAAGGACTTTTTAACTATTAATTGTTTAATTGCTAATTAGGATTGGATAGGTAGGCTGTGTCATGTGTTTCTTGATTTTTAGGATGTAAGACATTGATATGAATTTTATTAACACTGAAGAAGGACGGTTTTGTCTGAAAGCTTTGTTTTATTTGTATATAGTATGGCTGGGCACTAAACCTCACAACCTACTACCTTTGACCCGCTATCACTTCACTGTTATGTTACCAGGGATCATTATGGAGCTCGACAAGGGAAAGGCTGCTGTAAGTTGTCCTGCAATGTAGCACACTTCAGCAAGCTGAGTATTTTTATGAAGGCTTCATAGCCACTTTCATGAATCTTGTTTTTTAGTTCATAGGTGTTTACTAGGCTAACGATTGCAAGGGACATTTTAAGTCTAGCCATACATCCTAAATCTCTGACAAGTTCTGGTACCCTTGGTAAGTGTAAACATGTGCTTGGGAGATGAAACATTTACAAGCAGGGGACTGGGAGATTATCCTTTTACAGGTTGCCTGTGTCCATTAGAGACATAGGTGCCAAGCCGGGGATGAATTTCCTGTTCTCCGTGTAATTCTCCAAGTTATACTTGAATTGGGTTAGGGAGGAGCTCTGCTTAACATGGATGGGGATCCTGTTCCATAGACTGTATAGGCTCTGGAATACATACCTGTAGCTCCAGCAGGTCCTGTTTAGATCACAGGCAAGGTTTAAGGATTTTGAATGGATAATTCTGGTGCTGTTTGTTTTGTGGATATGTAGGAGGTCCATCAGAGTGGGGTCTGTGAATGCCCTGTATGCCAGGCATAGATCTCCCTTCAACAGCTTGTAGAAGACATAATACAGGGATAGGGCCTTGAGGTGGTCTGCATAGGACATTTTACTTACATCCTGTATTCTTGTTGGATATGCCTGGTTAGCTACATATCAAAGGGGCATTGTACTCAATGATAGGTCTGATGAATGCCAAATACAGTGGAGCAATGACTTCCTTGGACCTAGCCACCATACCTTGTTTGTAAGTTGTGCAACATAGAATGATTTCCTTACTACAGCAGACATGTGAGGGTCAAAGATTAGATTACTGTCTATGTGTGTCCCTAAGTCCCTGACTTCGGGGTCAGGTCTATGGGGTGTGTTGTCAATATGATAGTTACCAGGGATGGATGACTTCCAAAAGGATACTATTATGCATTTCTTGGTATTTCGTCTTAGTCCATGGCTCTGACACTAGTTGTTTGTCTGTGTCAGCCATTCCTGGAGAACATTTGTGTCAATGTGGGATTTATTTGCAGCTCCTAATTTTCAATCTTCTGCAAATTTAGCCAGCCAGATACCATTGACATTGGCTTTGAATTCAGAGAAGTAAATGTGAAAAAGGAACAGTCAAAGGACGGATCACTGATGGAGTTCACTTGTGTCTGGCCTCTTTGTAATGGTGGACTCCCCAATTCTACCTTCCCGAGTCCTGTTTGTGAGCCATTTGGCTATCCACTGGAGGACATATGGGTTTGTACCTAACCTCCTGAGTTTGCCAACAATGCCCAAGTGGAGTATTGTGTCAAATGCCTTGGCCAGGTCAAGGTAGGCAGTGTGAATCATTTTGCTCCCATCCATTGCTTTGTTGACTTTCTCAAAGAAGTCCACCTGGTTGAGTAGGCATGACCTGCCCTTGATGAAACCAAATTGGGTTGGGTCCAGTGTCTGGAAGTTTACTATATCATTATTGATTATTTCCATGATAGTTCTTTCCATGTATTTGCATAAAAGACTAGTGAGACTTGTGGGTCTGTAGTTTCCAGGGTCTTTAGACGGGCTACCTTTGTGCAGAGAGATGACTTTTCCTGTTCTACATTCATGGGGCACGAAGCCTGTTTGGAGGCTACAGTTAAATATCATTTCCAGAGGGCCTGATAAGTCATGTTTCATGCTATTTAGAAGGCATTCAGGAATATTGTCTGGACCCATTGATGCAGTGTTCTTGGACTTAGAGATAACATTAAGGACCTGTTCTCTAGTGAAAGCAGGGGGTGTTATATTTGATGTTGCTTTCTGAGGGAAGGTTGAAGGGGATAGAGGTTTAAAATTGGAGCTGAATTTGTCAGCCAGTAGGTTTGCTATATCTTCTGGCTCAGTATAGCTGGTTCCATTTACAATGAGCACTGTGCACAATTGTGTATTTTCTTTGAGATTGCCGACATAGCTAATGAATGCCTTGTAGTTATCCTTGGCCTGGGAGTCCAAATTTACCTCGAATTTGGCTTTGGTAGACTTTATTTGTCCTTTGAGTTGTTTATTTAATTTGATGGGGTGCTTTTAACTTGCTGGTTTACTAGTTCCCTGGCTTTTTCAGTAAAAGTTAATGCAAGACATTTTTGAATCAAGTGAGGTATCTGTGGTGGTTTATCTGTTTCATTGTGCAGGAATCTTCCTTGGGAGTTTTGCTTGAGAGGTTACATATCATATAGCACCCTGTATCCAGGAGTACAGTTTTGTCAGTCCAGTCAGATGTTTGCTGTTGCGGCTGTGGTCTATAGGCCAGTGGTTAAGGCAGTTTGTTGGGTAACTATCCCATTGCTTATACCTCATTCTCTGCTATCACTTAGGTGTACAACATCACTGCTGCTGATACTCAGTCCAACCATTATGCTTCCAGGGAGCTTCAAAGCATCAGTGGAACTTACATTATGAGAACTTTTTTAGTGGAGCTGTTTTCCAATGTCTGAGATGCTAATCTATCCCTTTCTACATGCAAATCCACTTTTGTGGCCAGGTTATGGATGGTCTGTCTACCACTTTGAGACTTCCAGCTGCTTGTTCTACTTGTCTATCAAAATAAAGGTAGGATAGTTATATAGGGCACCTTCAATAATGTTATAGTCAGCAGGTAAAATAATTCTTTCTCCATCAGTACTGGCATGGAAATTTCTTGGGGAAGTCTGCTGTTGTAGGACATGTACAGCTAACTTAATTTGTGGCTGTACATTTTATGCACTCAACAGACCTTCATTATGGAAGATTAACATTCTGGCCTTTAGTTAGAGGGGTTGCCTTGGCATAAAAAGACACACCATATTACCATGGCTGAAAATTCATACTGTTAATGATGAGTACTCTAGCAGGGCCAGTAAGTGACTAACATTTGTTTGGAAAGATTTTCTCAATGTGCCACCTGCCAGCAAAACTGCATAGCTGAGCATTTACATTTTTTAGTTTAGTATCTTTTTTTCTCCAATTTTCAATGTTCCTTCTAAATAATGCCTTTATAATTCACAATTTGGAATAGAGTGCAGTTTTATCCAAATGCTGTTTTGTATATGCTGTAAAATAATTTGCACTACCTATATTAATCACTTGCGTAGGTTACTAGAATTAAAAAATGAAAATGTGAAAGCTTAGGTATAATTAATGCAAATTTGATTTCTTACTCTTTTATTGGAATGTGATTATTGCTTATTAATCTTGTAAGGCATATTAAGCTCAATTTTTTCTCTCAGTTCCATAACATAAGGATGGTGATTAACTACCTTGGGGTACCTCCACAGTGTTGCAAGACACATACCTTTGTCTTTGGAGTACCCCAGACTCTTTTATACCATGTTATTTATTTATTTATTTATTTTTAATTTACTTCAGAGGGTTCTGTAACCACTGTAAGCTTGTGACTTAAGTCAATATGCCTTTCTGGGAATGCTATTTTATTATTATTATTATTATTATTATTTTTTCTTAATTTACTTCAGAGGGTTCTGTAACCAGTGTCTTGATGTGCTTGTAAGTCCTGGTACTGCAGCTAAAGTTGAGGCAACAGATCCCTGGATATGTTACTTTTGCCAGCCCTTAAGAACGACATGTCATTTGCTACAACCAAGGAAGACATTCAATCTGAAGCTGAAGCAGTTCTACAACAGAGAATGTGTAAGCTTTTTCTCCTGTAATTGCATTGTAATAGGTCAAATTATGTGAATACTTCAGTTTAATTATATGTCACAAGTGTTTCCATTATGTTTCCAAGATTTATTTAATTAAGAATAAAACCAGCTCATAAACATGTTTTGGAAATTTTCGGCTGCCCTACTGCATAGACTACAGGAGGTGTTTACTAAAAATAAGTTTAATCTTTATATATATGTATATTAAGACTTCGTCAAGCTGTCACTTCATCAACAGCCAGTATACTAAAAATATATCAACTCTCAATCAATTGAATTAACCAAATTAATTGTTTTCTGCAGAATGGATGTACCTCCATACAACATTGCAATGTCCTATACTTACTCCAGCATCCTACAACAATAGGCAAGAGGAATTTATCCTACCTGGACTATTTTAGAATCTCAAACATACAACATTGCTATTGCCTGATAAAATGCTTCAAAACAACGGAACCTAAACACATTAGTAGCACCAACACATGGCACCACTCAACTGAAAGAATCCCATTACAGTATAGCTCTGTTCATTTAAGACAATCTTTACTTTTAATGGAAAGTTACAGACATTAAGCTAGTCAACTAATGTATAAATCAGTCAATGCACTTTGGCTAAAGTATAGTTCGAAACACCAAGACTTGGCTATACTAGCATGTTCAGCATTTATATTATGGAAAATTAAATGTAACAGAGACCACTAGTCTTATAAAATCAACATAGTTTATAGTACAAAACAGAAACTGGAGGGTATTCTCAAAAGATATGAGAGCTACCTATAATACAGGCCCATGTATCTGGGATATGGTTTCATTTAGCAGGTGTGTGTATATGCGTGTGTGTGTGTGCGTGTGTGTGTGTGTGTGTGTGTGTGTGTGTGTGTGTGTGTGTGTGTGTGTGTGTGTGTGTGTGTGTGTGTGTGTGTGTGTGTGTGTGTGTGTGTGTGTGTGTGTGTGTGTGTGTGTGCTTGTGCGTATCAATGTCTATCTTTCTCACTCTCTCCCTGTCTCTCTCTCTCTGAGCCTCTCAGTAGCTCATTCTTTTGCATTCCCTTACAAAGAAATGATAGCCAGCTTCCTTCTGGTGATTTTTCTCAGATACTTCATCTGATGTATCCCGTCAGAGCTGCTGTTCCATTACAGGCTCAAAATCCCTCTCCAAGAAGGGTAAACATTTCTTTTAGTGGGATTATTTCAGCCATCCTTTTATCTAGCAGCAGTAAGCTTTTGTAATGCAAGTGTGTGAATCTCTGCAACTCATTCAGGAAAGGTTTCTGTCTTAGCATGTACTGATGGTGTAGAGAAATAATGGATTTACTATGGCTCTGGTAATCTGAATACCATCTCATGTGGCTGACAGCATAGTTAGGGAACATTTGTGTGGCTAATTTAGAGCATGAAGGGAGGAGTGCACTCTCGTAGCACATTCATGGGGGTTTATTTCCTTGGCAGAGTCATGATAAACAATTGTGCAGTACTACCTGTGAGTGGTTGTGAAAGTGAGGGGTGGTGCAGCACTAGCACTGGGTACATATTCACCCATTAGTTGTTACTAGGCATGCAGAGAGGATAGGAAAGAAGAAAGAAAAAAAAACTCTTTAACTACCCCTGATGGCTACCTAAATGGTTTGGGAAACACCAGTAGCTCTTAGGAGTAGAAGAGATCATAAGTTATTGGAAATCTTAAATGTTATTAAGAAGGAGTTACAGCCCGCAAAATGGGTATGTATTATAATTACTTATATGTTGTAAGGTAAGATTTGCATCTGTACTGATTCACGCAATCTGAATAAAGTAACTAAAAGGTGACAGAAATAGTAAAGTTATAAGATATATCCCATTATCCATTTCTACAGATAAAGCTAGATTAACAAAGCTCCAAAGTATGTTTATGCAATACACCAGGAGTATACAGATGACTTAAACCTCTTTTTTCTAGAACCCCAGAATCTTGTTGTTCAGGAGACAGAAGGTTTTGAGGATGTTGCAAACAATTTTTAGATGTGGAACTTTATGTGGGCATGGATGGAAAGGTGCAATATAAGCCTTTTCATAAAGCTACTGCTGTGAATAATTTCCTACATGCATCCAGCATGCGTAGTTCCCATCTTATTAAATCTCTACCACTAGGGGAGTTTAAACACATTGCAAACAATACCTCAGAGAAAAATAGGTTAAAATCCGAGTTTGATAGTGTCTATGAGAAGTTATATGCTCGAGGATATTCCCATGAGTTAATTAGGGAAGCAAAATATAAAGTAGAGAAAGAATTTAAACTTGAAGGTCACAAAGGATGTTCTTATAGGAATTTGAAGGTGCAAGAGGGGAAGAGAGATATTCATTCAGCTGATCGTGTTGATGAACAGGAGGACATTATATTTTTTGTTAATAGGTATTCAGGTTTTTCACCAATTTTAAAAAATTTGGTGAATTATTTGTGGCCTATTATTAGTAGAGATGAAAATATAAATGACATATTACCTAAAAAGATTATTTTTTCCCATGGAAGATTTCAAAATTTAAAAGAGATGTTAAGAAGTAAGAGTAAAAGGAAGGAGGCAGTAAACCCCAGGTGCTTATGCCTGCAGGAGATGCAAAGTTTGTGAGAAGATTAGGAATATGGATGGCAAGATGATCAATGGCAAAAATTATAAGGCCATTGATCATTTTTACTGTAACTCCTTTGGAGTTATTTACGTGATTGGCTGCAATTGTCCGTCACCAAAATGGTATTTTGGACAGTCCAAACGTAAGGTGAAATTGAAAATTATGGAAAACCTTGGTGATATAAGAAATGCTAGGTTGGATAGCCCCATAGCCCAACATTTTCATATGAAACATGGAGGACTGGCAGAAGGTTTTATTTTTAGTGTAATTGCCAGACCTTATGGGGTAGGGTTAAGCAACATTAATTTTCAACAAAGGCTATTGAGAATGGAGTCCAAGTTTATTATTAATTATAATACTCTTTATCCTAATGGTATGAATCTTGAATTATAGATAAAGGGATATTTTAAGTGGAAGTATGATGTATTTTACATTGTATTTTTGATAATATAGTTAATAATGAATTATATATTGGAAGTGTTTAAGAAATATCAACAAATGTTAAAAATATGAAGGGATTGAGATGCATATGTATGTTGTTCAGTATTTAAATTAGTTAATTGGTTAATTAAGCATCATTAAGCTGATGCTTTTAATAAGACTGCCATTATGTGTAAAGTATTCTGTGAGAAGGCAAAGGCCAAGGTACCAGAATCATTAAAGGATTTATTGTTGCAGTCTTTGCTGCATTCCGTGTATTTGTGTGTTCGATGTTGCAAACATGCCAGATTTTTTTCGGGTGAAATACAAGAACAGCATGACAAGAAACTGTACAGCTGTCAAAATTTATCAGACAGGCAATTTAAAATTAAATAAAAGGAACTATGAATCAAAACTGACAAGTCTGAAAACATGTTCATATTCTAATATAAGACCATGAAGATTAATGCAAAAAAAAAGTCAGAAAGACTATGCAAAAATGAAAATCCAGAAGAACAGACATTATAGACTTTTCTAGGAATTCTGCATTATCATATTAAGTTTTTACATGATATTTATGAGATAAATATGCCTCTAAGAAAGTTATAAGAACAAGTTATAGCCTTGCAGTGGAACTTTCAGCATGAAAAGCATTGAAATGCTGAAGAAATTAGTTGCAGACATTTCCAGATTAAAATACTGTGGGTTAATTAAGCTACTTTTTTGCAAGCAAATGCTAGTTGGCATGGTATAGGAGCTGTTGCCTTAAGATAATACACCAGTTTCCTGTGGCTCAAGACCTTTTAGAAATGCACTGAAGAGATATACTTACCTAGAAAAGGATCTGTTACCACTATTTTATAGATGTGAGTAATTCCAGG
The DNA here is from genome assembly GCF_019279795.1 of Protopterus annectens. Classification (NCBI taxonomy): domain Eukaryota; kingdom Metazoa; phylum Chordata; order Ceratodontiformes; family Protopteridae; genus Protopterus; species Protopterus annectens. The sequence goes on from NC_056735.1 coordinate 1,283,140,447, forward strand.
AATTTATCTTTGGTAAGAAATTCACATAGAAATAGACCACATAATCTTGTAAAACATATTCAGGAAGTCTTAGTTCAAAACACCTCCAAGATTGCAGAGGATGTTATCTGGCCTACAGAAGTGTAACCTGAAAGAGAAATGTAGACCAGACAAAAACTTCACATAGCAGATATGATGTGGAGATCATCCTTGCCCAAGAAGTATGAAGAGTTGATAGACAAGGAAATGCAGCTTCTTTGGGTAAACTCAGTAGATTCATAATAGAAGAAAAAGTAACAACTTCAAGACTACCTTAGTATATGAGTAACAATAAATTAAAATTGTCAGGGTAATGTGATTAATGCTGGTTCACAGACTGTATAAAACAAATACATAGATTTGTCTTATAAACAGAGGATGTTGAGATGCTAAACGTCTAGGTGCCGGAAACCATATGTAATTTAGTTTACTTTTTTGTAGACTGTTTAGACTGTTAAAGCACCTCCTAGAGGGTGAAGTTCATCCACTATCATTCTATGGTGTTTACAAAACATCCTAACAAACCCATAGATATTGCAGTTTTCATGAAGTCCATAGAGTTTCTCATCTATTCTTGTAGATTATTGTTGTAGTATGAATTGCAAATTTCACAACCTGGACTACTTGATCCATGTAAGCTGAAATTTCTGGTTAATTGTCTTTAGCTCTTTCATTATATGTTACTATTACCAGATGAAATTCATGCATCCTCTCAAGAATTTGAAATGTGTTGTTTTTGAGTTATTATTTTGCCATATTTGAACATTTTAAATCTTGGATAAATCATTTTAGCTTCACTGGAGCATTTCTCCCCGGGCCTCCGCTGAAAATGGGCACTGTCCCAGTCGGACCATCCCGGTCTACAAATGTAAAATAAATAAATAAATAAACAGATACATTTTCTTCCTTGAATGAAATGCAACTTCTTTCTTTCTTTTTTTCTTACCAATGATATTTGGTTAGTCCATCCTCCAACTGTAACTTTTACAGCAGCCCCATTTCTAAGTCAGTTTCAGTATAGCAGTGTAATACTTCTATGTTTTGTTCTGCTGTTTGTAACTTCTGTATTGCTAAAAAATTCTAATTCTTCTTACACTTCTTTATGCTTCTTTGCTAAATAAGCTGTGCACATTTTATATCCTATTTATATTGGACGGTGCAGTAATGCAGTGGTTGCATTTTTGCCTCACAGCGAGACATTCTTCAGTTTGATTCTTGGCTGGGGTGGCTTCTGGGCAGAGTCTGTATGTCCTCCCTGCGTCCATGTGGGTTTCCTCTGGATGCTCCAGTTTCCTTCCACATTACAAAGACATACATCTGGAGCATTTCTCCCCGAGCCTCCGCTGAAAACTGGCTTTGTTCCAAGTCAGACTTTTCAGGTAAACAAATGATAAATAAATTAAATAAATATATCTATGTATAATTAGTTCGTTGTTTGGTCTGTGTTTCCCTATCAGATGATGCTACTATTGATAAGTATCATCCACTGCAGTCTTAAATATACATAGACCTATTTTAGTTATCATTATTATTATTATTATTATTATTATAATGCATTTTATTGAAATTGGCTTTGTGGTTCCTTCTTTCTGTCTCTCTGCGGTTCTGACATGTTCCTTGACTAATCAGCTCTCACCTACATCCACTGGAAACTAATCATTTAAGTAATAACCCACAGCTGGGTGTGGATAATACTGGATTTACCCATGGTTGATGTGGTTTGGAAATGAGGGCAAAGCCTGCGTGACCAAACAAGCCCAACCATGGGTAAATCCAGCATTGCCCACACCCAGCCGTGGGTTATTGCTATTATACAATGACATTATTTAAGGAAAAAAATACTTACTTTTTTTAAATAATGCCTTGGTATAATGCCTCCGTGCTGCTCTTGCATAGTTTTCTGGTATCCTGGGGCTTTTTTTGATGTACTGTGCATGTGTTTGGGACTTATGTTCCCATGCTTACGTAGTACATCAGTGCTGTGCAAAGGTAGCAATGTTGAAAGGAAGATCTCAATTGCCTTTTATTTATTTTTTATTTTTTAGTTTTTATTTTTTTTTTTTATTGAAAATAAAAAAAGAAATTGGGAGACTTTTTAAATTCGGGAGAGCTGGGACAGACAAAATAAAAGGATAATCAGGTAAGTTTCTTTAATTTTGCAGACCGCACCTGATTATCATCTGATTTTTGCCTGTGCCATCTCCCATGTTTGTTTCAGGTCTTTGAGGCAAAAAAAAGAAAAGTTAAGAAAAATAGGAGATATACTAATGGAAAAAGTCTGGGTGATAGGACCTTTTTCCATTAGTATAGTCTCAGATTTACAATGGGCATGCTGGTTGGGCTGGCCAATCAGCATGCTCGCTTTTGAATATTAATGGCCAGTCATTGTATAATTAAGCAATAACCCACTCCTGGGTGTGGGTAATGCTGGATTTACCCACAATTGGTGTGGTTTGGTCACAAGGGTGAAGCCTGATTGGCCAAACAAAGACAACTGTGGGTAAATGCAGCATCACCCACACCCAGAAGTGGGTTATTGCTGTTATACAATGACATTATTTAAGAAAAAATACTTACTTTTCTTAAATAATGGCATTGTATAATGCCTCCTTGCTGCCCTTCCGCAGCTGTCCAGTATTCTCCGGCAGTTCTGATGTACTGCGCATGCATATGCTTACACAGTACATCAGAGCTGTGTGTGGAAGCAACAGAGAAAGGAAGATCTCTGTTGCTTTTTTAAAGGTGTCTTGCTGTGTTAAAAGAGTTTAACATAGTGAGATAGCTTTAAAAAAAGTAACAGAGAAAGGACCGTTCCCTTTTTTAAAACTGTCTAGCTGTGTTAAACAAGTTTAACATAGCGAGATATCTTTAAAAAAAGCAACGGAGAAGGGAACATCTCAGTTGCTTTTTTTTAACGATATCTCGCTATGTTAAACTTGTTTAACATAGCGAGATTACAGCAACGGAGCTCTTCTGTTCTCCGTTGCTACCAAAAACACAAAAAAATCAAGACTTATACTAATGGAAAAAGTCCGGGCGACCGTCAGTCATACCATCAGTATAAGTTGGATTTACAACAGGCACACTGACCAATCAGCATGCACGTTTTGGAATATTAATGGGGGGTTGTTGTATAATATGCAATACACAGCACGTCAGCACCACTGACAGCTCAAAGTGGTGAATAGGCAAGACAATAAAGATGCAATTTCTAACCTACATCCACTGGGAAGCAAACTTTATGCAATGCGCAGTACTTCAGCACCTTGGACAGCTCACAGTGGTGAATAGGCAAAATAGTGAAGATGCATCAAGGATTCTAATACATCTTGATAAATCTATATAAATATAACATTGCTATTATATTTTACTTAAAATCTACATTCCTCAACCTCGCTTTTACTTTTTAGCTTTTAAGTAAAAATACAACAGTAATTCTGTATAGATCATTACAGAATTATTGTTATATTTTACTTAAAAACTAAAAAGCAAAAAAAATAAAAATGTTAAAAAAGATATTTTAATAAAACTAAAAAGTAAAATAATAAAAATATAAAAAATATTTTAATAAATAATGCTTTTTCTTGAGTCACTCTAAAAGTGAAACCTAAGGATGAAGAGTGAAAACTTTGCAAAAGAAACACAGACAAGCTGATTTCAGAAAAACATTCAAGGTTGGCTTTGCCAATTCCTGCTACTTCTTTTACTACCTCAATAACAGAATCAGTAAAACAACTACAAATGCTTTTCTAAAATCAGTGTTTCTTTTGCAAAGTTTTCACTCTTCTTCCTTATTTTTCACTTTTTAGAGCAACTCAATAAAAAGCATTCTTTATTAAAAATATATTTTTTTATATTTTTATTTTTTAATATTCTTAGCAAAGTTTTATAATCTTTTTCTGCCTAGACTTCTTTTCTGTATACATATTAATGGAAATTTCATCAGCCATATATTATTGCTACGTGTTCATTTTCTGTTTTAATGCATCTGTGCTGTCCTTTAAATGCTATTGCCAAACTTTTCTTGTCGCAACATAACTCTTGTACTGACATTTAATTGTAGCATAATTAGCTTATTGACACAATAGCATTAACATTTCAAAATTCTTCAAATTCATAGCATAATTCCCACCAGTTTTACCTTGATCTAATACCTTTCTCCGAAGCATGGTTATCTCAGACATGTTAGGTACAATGTTTTCAGCATACTGCCTCATTTGTAGAAACTTCTGTAATGTTGGCTTATTTTCTGACTTTGGCATTAGCACAGCTTCTGTGGCTTTTTTATTCAGGCTTTAGTTCTTTTGACATTAGACTATGACCCATGTATATAACACATACCACTTTTATTATATATTTGCTAACACTTAACTTGAAATGATGCTGTCTTAATGTATTTAGGAGATGGACCATTTGTCGTCATGCTACTGTTGTGTTTGCCTGTCTGTGATTCCTCACAAAAGTGGCATAAACTATATTTGCTCTCAAGATAGGGCAGCAAACTTAAGTGAATTCTGTTTGAGGTACGCAACAAATAATGGAACTTGATGAAAAGAAAGATGCAACTGGGAAGATGTTTTACTGGGATGGAACAAGGCAGATTTTAAAAATTCCCTACAGAGTACTATGTCAGAAAGGTTGAGGGCCAAATGGCTATAACTAAGAAAACAACTATATTGATCTGGTATACAAGATCTGAACTTTCTATACTTAGGCATTCATTTAATGCTACTTTACTACAAAAAAAAAAAAAAAAAAAAAAAAAACAGTTACTAGAAAATGCAAAGCAAAATGAAAATAGCTTCATAGGTTCAGAGCTATTTGTCCCTGACTTTGCATTTTAAGCCTAGCTGTGCTTCCTGATTTCACAAAACTGCATTATCCAATAGATGCTTAACTAGCCTTACCATATCAATATTTAAAAACTTCTAATTTGTAGTGGGTTATTATGTTTGGGTGTTGCAGTGCATTAGGGGTCCCTACTCTAAGGTGGGGTGTTTAAGCACTGTTATCCAGGCATAAATTTCCTGTTTCCTATTCCCTAACCACTGGTCAGAATTATGCTTAACTAGGGTCATGGAGGGACATTTGTCTTACATGTATGAGTGGTCTGTTCCACAGTGGCAGTACTTCTTGGATGTGTACTTGTCCCTCCAGACTGCTCTATTTATGTTGCAGAAGAGTTTGAATTTATTTTCTAGACTGGGTTTTAAATGTCCCTGTAACAAGTTTTATATTGGTGAAATGAAAAGGACTTGTAAAGTAAGACTATTGGAACACATTATGGATATTGACAATAGTAAGATGTCTAGTTCAGTAGCAGAACATTTTTACTATGCAAATCAGAGTCAGTCAGGGGGGCTTATTAGAGATGATTTTAGAAAAAGTATCTGTTAATTATCTGTATAATAATAATATTAAAAATACTCTTCTATATAAGGAAGCCATTTATATTTTAAAATTTGACACTCTGGCAGCACAAAGAATTAATTTAGATTTTAGTTGGAGAGTTTTACTTTAAATATTAAATTATATGTGTTTGATTAATAGAATAATTGTTTAATTAGATTAACTTGCATACTATAAAGATAGAGTGCAAGGGATGTCATGTAATCTCCTGTGAAGGCATACAAGCTGAGACGTCAGAGGATTATTAAACGTTTTCTGGATACTGGTCTTGTGGTTTTTTGCTTTGAATTTATTTTCTAGACTGAGTTTTTCTAATACCAATTCACTTATAGATGTGCAGTAGGTCCATTAGTGCTGGATCTGTGGCTGCCTTATAAGTAAGGCATACCAGGCCTTTTGCTAGTCTGTATGAGACAGAGTATAGTAACACAACTTTGAGGCAGTCCATGTAGGTCATGTGCCATAGATCCACCATTATGGACATGTACATAACAAAGAGATCATTGTACTCTACGACGGGCCTAATAAGAGTTGAATTAATTTGGACAATGACCTCTCTGGTCCTAAATGTTATCACTTTATTTATAAGCAGTGCAATATATAAAGACTTCTTCACAAAACAGTAGACTCAGATTGGTCAAAAGCTTTGTCACTCTCAATGTAAGTTACCAAATGCCTAACCAGTGGATCCATTCTTAGGGGTGCATTGCCAGTGAAAATTCTCAGGGGTAATAATTTTTTTCCAAGAACACAATAATGCACTTTTTACCCTTAGTTTTAGTCCATAAGTCTAACACCAGTTACTTGTTTGTGACAAGACATCCTGTAGGATTGATGAGTCCTTGAGAGGGGAATGTTCTGTGACTGCTCCCAGTTTGCAGGTGTCCTCAAACCTGATCAGCCATAAACCCTTGATATCTGTTGTGACTTCTGAGAAGTAAATGTCAAATAAGAGTGGCACCAGAGCAGAGCCGTATGGATCCCCATTTGTAAGATTTGTAACAGGTCTTTTTATTGAGATTGCAAGCCCTATCCTGACTTTGTATGTTCTATCTGTGAGCTAGTTTCCAATCCAAGTGGTGATGTAGGGTCTGTTCCTAGTTTGGCATGCTTGTCTACAATGCTTGAGTGGGGTTTAGTGTCAAAGGCCATGGCCAGGTCAGAGTAGTCAGGGCATACTGTCTTCCCTTCATTCATCAGTTTGGTGACTCTTTCAAAAAGCTCTTCTAGGTTGAGAAGACTTGACCTGCCCCTGTTAAAACCAAACAATAATGGGGGTCAAGTGTTTGTGGGATTCTGATAACCTTATTGATTAGTTCCATAATATGTCTGTCTACAGTTTTACATATAAGGCTGGTCAGACTTCACTTGTGCAGGAATATGACAGTTGCTGTCCTCAGTTCACATGGTATGAAGCCAATTTTCAGGCTGAGGATAAAAATCAACTGTAATAAGTACTGCAAATTGTAAACTTAATAAAAGAACTGGAGGTAGAATTAGAAAAGGAAGAAGCAAATTACACAGAAATACACTGAATGGTTGAAAATGAAAAATACTAATACATTTAGTTTTCTTTTCTGTTATTGCAGATATGCCTGTGTTTTAAATGAGTATATAACATAATAGAGGTGTTAAAAAATAGACCACTGAATCCAGAAAATTTAGAATATTTAGTTGAAAATCTGTTTAGTTATTTGTATTTGTTATTGAGCTAGTCTGAGAAGCTTAGTAACCCATTTTCAGCAGAGTCTGCAAGAAGAAAAACTCACCAGTAAAGGAAGTCATGAAATATAACTCCAGGGGAAAAGCTCCAAAGTTAAAACAACATTTTTATGGTGCAACATAACGTCCATTTTAGAAAGGTTGTCTAGAGCAAAATGATGGTAAAAATACATTAAGTATTTTTAAGTAATCAGGTTGCAACAGAAAACAAAGAAATGCAGTCATGAAGCTATGTGAAAAGACGCTAGAATTTTATGTCAGTATACTGTAGTGGCGGTGTTTGGTAACCGTTTGAAAGGTCCAGACCCATATTAATGAGTACCATAATGTGGAGACTAAATGGCCAAAATGTCAGAACTACATATAGTAAGTAAGAGATGACCATTTCAGTTTTCTATGAGGTATAACAATCTCTTTCTCTGGATTGTTACCTATAAGATGTTCATCATATGGATCACCGCTGTGGTACCTTTAACTATATGGGTTACATCCTAAGGATATAACATTCATCCTGATTCCAGAGCTTCAGGGCATCTTCCCATACATTCAAACGATTAGTCGGCTTGAGCTGAGCAGACTAAAAAGGCAGGTTTGGGAGTCAAGCCCTACAGAGCTTTCCTGTTGGTAAAGAGTGCTCCTTTTGTGGAATTTCAAGGATCAACAGCTAACTGCTGTTTTGTTTTACTTTTTATAACAGACATTGTAGTTTTTCCGTAAAACAATTTTAAGGCTAGGACAAAGTGTTTAATGACTGTCATGTCACTTTTAATTACTTTTACAAAGAACATTGTTTTTTTTACTTTATTGGTAAAAAGTTGTTAAATCTAATTTTAAACAACTATTTTCCTGAGGTAAAAGTTGTCATTTTAATTTTGGGGGAATGGGGTCAGTGTGTAAAGTGCTTTTGACTGTGTTTTTTATAGGGGAAAAATAACTTTTTTTACTACTTACTTCCTGTTTTGCTGACTATTACTGACAGATTTCTCCAGGAATTAGATATCTTTTTCACTTTAAGCATTGAAATAACCTACCAGTTCCTCATTTCTTCCTTATTCCACCCCCAAAAAGAAGAAGATTACCAATCAGACTTTGCCACTGGAGTGGACTGCTAAAGTGCCTCAGCTGCAGAAGGGTGAATCTGCTTTGGCTACTTCTGGTTCCTTAGACCATTCATCTTTTTCCATGGCTCACTCTGGTGTTGTCCCCATATCTGCCATTGATTGGAGATTAGGCATGTCCTCTTGTGGCTCTTGGAGTGCCCTTAGTAGGAAGGGGGAGCCACTCTTGTTGGTCTTAGGAAAAGATGCAGGAAATAATACTCTGTGTAGCCAAAATGCTATGCTTATCCTTAGGAGATTTTTCCTGGCAAAAGTGGGTTTGCTTCTTCAGACATTTCTGACAAAAAGAAGCAAAAACTTAAGATGTATGTAGTCTCCTATTTCAGTCACTTTATACAAGAGTGATTAATTGGGCTCATCCCAGGCTTTGTCTCTGGTAAAATAAAGAGATTTTTCATTTCTTGAAGAGGTTCAAAATGTTTGAACCACAAAATGATTAGAAAGGCTCAGATTCTATTTTGTGTCCTTAGATTCCTGATTCATTCAGAGTCCAGGGAGTGTGTGGCTTCAACCAGTCTGCTTGAAAGATTATTTTTCTCTGAAACTATTTACAGAATGAATGAGTTATTTCACTGGGAGCATAATGATTTTCCTCAGTCCCTGAAGCTGTATTATGATTTGTTACAACTGGATTTTCTAGAACCTACCCCAAGTCCTCCTGTTCTTTCAGTATTGGTGGATGTTTTTGTCACAACCTGTAACTTTCCTGAGTACTAGCATGCTGCTCCCAAGAAAGCAGATAAATGGGATAACGTTCAGCAGTATTTTAAGTCTTTATACACATCACAGATCAGAATTGGCAGCTATTGCATTAGTGAACCAAGCTGGCGCTAAACATTTCATTAAAACTAGTCCCTTTCCTTCTGACAAAGAGAAGAATGATTTTGATAGATTTGGGAAAATGTGCATGTTTTTAGAATTCTCAGCTGTCAAGCTCGCATGTTAAAGTATATGCCTGCCTCTTTTGAGAATATGGGGAATGCTATGGAATCTGTTCATTCACCTGAGTCTGCATTGTGTAATTCTGTTTCTTCTGTGTCTCATGTGTCTGCTCACTGTTGTAAATGTGCTTACTGTTCTGCTGATGCTACTTGCAGGGCTGCTGCCACGGAAACTCTAAGGAGAAGGCTTACTTAGTTGCAGTCTCAAAACCTTCCAAAAGATGTTAAAATAAAACTTGAACTCTCCTCTGGATAGAGAATTAGTTTCTGGACTATCTGCTCAGTGGTCCTTAAAAAGTGGGATGAGAGAGGTAAGCAGTTTAAGGAATCTCTGAGATGTTTCTGCCTTCCTTCTCTAAGTCTGCCAAAGGAATTAATGCCACCCCTACAACTGTTCTTTAAATGCAAAGTAAACAGACTCAGTAAGCTGCTGGTAATGAAACATTGGAGAAACAATGGCAGGGAGGTTCCCAAAGAAAGAAGTAACCCTCTGAAACAAATGACAACCTAATAAGCATGAATGACTATGAAAGACTCCCTTTCCACCCAGGCGAACCCTTAATCCTTCCAGAAAGTGTGAACTTTTGGCAACAGAGAGTTTCAGACAGATAGGTATGGAAAGTAGTCCACCAAGGTTACAGATAGCAATGAGAGCCTCTCATAGGTTCATAGGTTGGTACTAGGCTATCGGCCCTAGGGCCTATACAAGCCTAGCCATAACAATTCCCTGGATATTTCTTCCCACAATATTTACTTCCCTGGACCCCTGTCTAGCAGGGTGACTGATGTGATCCCTGGGGTGAATTTCCTATCTCTCATCCAATCATCAAGGTTCCTTTCGAAGAGGGCCAAGGAGGCGCTCTGCTTGACATGTATGGGCAGTCTATTTCAGAGTATGGGGAGTCTCTGGGTCAGGAACCTGTCCCTCCAGCATGTTTTGTTCATTGTAATGACAAGGTTTAGATCCCTGGAATGTGTGGCTCTGACGGATTGGGATTTCTTTAAGTGGAGCATGTCCAACAACTTTTTGAGGGATTCTCCCACGTCCACCTGACCAAACTCTTCTCTTCTGTCATTCAACATCTGCTGTCTGAATGGGTGTTAGAAATGGTCAGTCCTCCTCAGTTAGAATGTTTTTACTGAGAAATGTGTTGGTGCCAAAGAAAGAAGATTCTTGGTTCTTGGTTGATTGACTGTAACTAATTAATTATTTTATTAGGCCTATTAAGCTGAATATATAAACAGTATGGCCACACACTCAATTTAACCTTGAAAAAGCCTGAGACAACTCAGGCGAAAGCGCTTAGATTTATTTGAACTGTTTTCTGTCTGTTTTTAAGAATAAAAGAATTACGTGGAAGCGTTGTCCATTTGGAATTTCTAAAGCTGGTTCTTGTGGATTTATACTTTATCGGCACCACTATCATTTTCCAACTGCAGCTAGGTTGGAGGGTACGCTCCTGGAGTTCAGGATTTAACATTTTTTGTCTATCTGAGTCTGGTGGTACTTTTTATTTAGTTCATTTGGCTTGTCTTTCTTCACCGGTTATCTGTTTGTATGGCGGAAGAACCATCAGTCTCGGACTTGTTGAACACACCCCTTATTCTAAGGGAAGGAAGCAACGAAGCACCGGTTACACACAAAGAATTTAACCAGGTGCTAGCGTTGCTCACAAACATCAGCAACGCTCTTACCGGACAAGCTAATTTTGCTGTTTCTGACTCTCCTTTTTTGATTCCGGGAAACCAACAACAAGAAGCATGCAACGAACGGAGATTTTTATGGAGCAGGAGCCGAATGGCACCGCTGGTTCGGGATACAACTTGCGAACGAACAACAACATCCTACAAGCTCAAGAAGGAAACTCAAGCAGCAGCTCAGCACCGAATGGTGAAGTTGCTGATAGAACTTTTAATTTCAAAAAATGGACTGAACTCCAACCGGAGTTCAAACAAGGTACATTTAACACCAACATACAGCAGTTGGACATAGACTTTGATACTTTTAGCAACAAATTATATGCATACAAGAATTCTCAACTTGAGATTAATTACCTCAAAGAATGCATTAAAGTTAAGAGAGTACCGAAAGGCTTAAGATGTTATAAATTTCCGAGCAATGCCACTGCAGGCTCTATTTTACATACACAATTATTAGAACTGTTTGACTGCACAGGTTTAGAAATGCTAGACTTGATGGTTAAAGATTATCAAAATAAATGCAATGTAATGTTGAATGAACTAACTGTACTGAATGACAACATTGTACAACACAAAAACTTTCTTAGACATAAAAGAAAATATGATGAAGTTTTTGTTGAAGTGGACCAGCATTGTTTGAAAGTGGTGGACAGGAAAGTGAAAAAACTGGACAGGGACATGCTTGAATACAGAGAAGGGAAGGCTTACCCTACAGGGCAGAAAAACAACAAATTTACAGAAACCTACACAGAAACTTTTGAAAACAGAGTAGGGAACCATAATGTAACCAATGTAACTAACACAGAGCCGTTGCGTAGGAGCGAAAGGTTAGCACAGAAAGGGAGCAATAACTCCCCACAGGGTTTTTACTATCCCCAGGGCAGACCAATGGGGAGGAATTACAATGCCCCTCACCAACAGAATTGGGGGAGGGGCCGCAACTGAATTTTGAGATAGATGACTCCACTGTGTGTGATTTTGAATTGGCAGCCTTTGACAACTTTAGTATCTATAATTTAGAAATCACTCCTGGACACTTTGAACTTTTTACAAAAGGACTAAACTACATTCCGGCAAGACCGGCATATCTGCCTAAGCTCCTAATAGAATTAAAATTATTTATTAGGAATTTGAATCTTTCTCTCTTTTTTAAAGGACAAAGAGTAGTGAAGAATGATATTACTAGGTCTAGCACATTCAACCCCCCCCACATCCGAGTTTGAAAATCTTTGAAGAACTTATTGAGAAGACACTCAGAGAGAATTTGATAAAAAATCATGATCCCTCTCAAAACTTTGACAAACATTTGAGAGAAATAATAGATTTATTAAGAAAAGAAAAGATCAAGGTCATGAAACCTGACAAAGGGGGAGGGATGGTACTTATGCACCTGTTTGATTATGACAATGCAATGCACAACATATTACAGGACACTGATACTTATGAGCAGGCATCTAAAAATGAATTAAATGTCGCATATGCCAATATAAAATACATCCTGAATGATCACTTACTTCAAGGGGTAATAAATGAGGAATTATTTAACTATCTCAATGTGCCCTACCCAAAAATTCCTATACTGTTTGGCATACCAAAGGTGCATAAAGGAATAAAACCATTTAAATTTAGGCCGATTGTGGCCGGTGCTGGCAGTATTACAGAACCTTTAGGTAAATATGTAGAACACAACATCAAATCTCTAGTTTCTAAGCTCCCGTATGTTTGTAGAGACTCTTGGGAATTCCTAGCTAGCATTCCACCAGATATTTGCAATAAAGACGTGCTTATGATAACAATAGATGTAGTTGAATTATTCCCAAGTATACCTCATGACACAGGATTAGACTGGTTTTCAGATACCTTAATTAATGCAGCTAATTTAAGTAACAACCAGATCAATTTAATAATTGAATTTATGGATATAATTTTGAAAAATAATTATATCTTTTTTGATGGAGAATTTTTTAGACAAAACAAAGGGGTAGCAATGGGTTCTCCATGTGCACCATCTTATGCTAATACTGTTTTACACAAATGGGAGCAATTATACATACATTCTACTAAATGGAAAGAACACATTTTATTCTACAAACGTTACTTGGACGACATATGTATTTTGTGGCAAGGTTCTGAGGAGACATTTCTCCAATTTTTTGATTACATCAATTCAACTACTAATTTTTTGTCCTTCACTTATGAAGCTAGTAAAAATTCTTTACACTATTTAGATATTTTATTATTCAAAGACAAGGAGAACGAACACTTCCAATCCAAAATTTTTAGGAAGTCCTCTTTCTCCAATACATTTCTGCACTTTGATAGTTCACACCCTTTTTATACAAAAAAGGGGATTATCAGAGGTCAATTGATTTGAGCGTCTAGAATATGCAGTACACTTGAATCTTTCTTAGAGGAAACTAGATTTTTAACAGATATGTTTATAGAAAGAGGTTACCCTATACAATTAATCAAGTCTTGTATAGACGAGGTGTTAGAGAAAAGGGACTCAACCTTTCCACCCCTTTTGAGTAAAGGACTTCCTCTCTCCACGATCACAAAAAAAGGACAGGAAGACACACAGAAAAGTTTTATCTACACATATACTAGTGATGCACCCTACATAGAGAACACCTTACATTTATTTTGGCCCTTGTTAACCGCACAAGAAGACATTAAAACTTATTTACCCAAGACTCTAACATTTATTAGAAAACGAGATACCAACTTGAAAGGGATGTTTGAACAAAACACCTGTACACGACAATTGATGAACACCCTCTCATCTTATAGAAAAAATGGCTCATACAAATGTGGTATGTGCAACCAATGCAGTTACCTACTAGATGCTGCTGAAATATTTTTACCATCCAGGAATTGCACATTGAAAACATCAGCATACCACAATTGCAATTCAACAGGAGTAGTCTACTTGGGTTTTTGCCTATCTTGTCATGGATTCTATGTAGGGAAAACTAATAGAATGCTTAAAAAAAGAATTTATGAACATTTATATGAAATTGAAAAAAAGAAAACTTCTAATGCATTCTATAAGCATTCTTTAACATGCACTAATATGTCTTTAAAATTTTTTGTACTCGAACGTGTCCTTCTAGATCCTCGAGGAGGTGATTGGGAAAGTTATTTAGAAAGTAGAGAGTTAATTTGGCAGCTTAGATTAGATGCTTCAAAAAATCCGGGGATGAATGATAGTATTAGTATCAATAGTATATTAAAGGTTAAAAGAAATAAATTATAACTTATTTATTTATTTATTTAATTTTAACACCATTGGTTTTCATTATATCAATTTTTGGTATCAAAATGAAAAGCATTATAATATGGATTTTTCAATTAAATGATAGTTATTTATTATTTAACATGGATCAATTTTTAGAAAGAATAATGTTTAGAAATCAATGTATCATACTCATACACACACAATTTATGCAAGGTTTACTATCTGTTTTTTTCTAGTGTAAGGAAACAAGTTTAACACATTTTTAAAGTTTTGTAGCTTATTATTATTTTTTAACTATTTAAAACATATGTATATAAAAATTTAAATAATTCACATTTTTTATTGTTTTAAATATTATTTGTTAACAAGATGTATTTAATTTTCGACGTACAGTACAGTATAATGTAGCTTTGATGAATGCATAAAATACTGAGTGATGGAAGAACATTTATCAGCTTTAAAATGCTCCCAGTAAAGCACTGTTGCACTTTAAATGTTGATTGACTGTAACTAATTAATGATTTTATTAGGCCTATTAAGCTGAATATATAAACAGTATGGCCACACACTCAATTTAACCTTGAAAAAGCCTGAGACTACTCAGGCGAAAGCGCTTGGATTTATTTGAACTGTTTTCTGTCTGTTTTTAAGAATAAAAGAATTACGTGGAAGCGTTGTCCATTTGGAATTTCTAAAGCTGGTTCTTGTGGATTTATACTTTATCGGCACCACTATCATTTTCCAACTGCAGCTAGGTTGGAGGGTACGCTCCTGGAGTTCAGGATTTAACATTTTTTGTCTGTCTGAGTCTGGTGGTGCTTCTTATTTAGTTCATTTGGCTTGTCTTTCTTCACCGGTTAAAGATTCTTGGATACCATTTCTGGATCTTTCCTTTCTGAACCCATTTGGGATAGTGTCCAAGATCAAAATGTTATCCCTTTAAAACTTGTTACCTCAAATTCCCCAGATGAGTTTTCTGGTTACCTTAGATTTAAAATATGCAGATCATCACATTCTTATAGATCATGATTTCAATTTTTTTTTTAGGTTTTTTTGGGCTTAGATCACATTATCAATTCTGTGCACTTACCTTTGGTCAATCCACTGCTCCAAGGATATTCACAAAGTAAAAGCCTAGTGTAGGTGAGAGGGTATTCGCATGTTCCTTGTTTAGATGACTTTCTTATATTTGCAGAGTCTCTTTCAAACAGTTGGGTATCTTTCACCTGGGTAAGTGATATCCAGCACTGACTAGAGCTCAAGGAGAACATAAAAAAGTCTTGTCTGACTCCTTCTCACTGGATTGTAGTGAATCCTGGACAACTTACTTCAAAGAGCTTTTCTTTCACTGGAAAAAAGTAGATCTATTCTAGATATATTCCTGGATTTTTCCACTCAAACTTCTACCTCAGGCAGGGAATTTCTCAGGATTCTGGGTTTCATGGCTTCTGTGATTGTAATGATCCCTCTTACAAGACTCCACATGAGAAAATTCCAGTCATACCTGAAATCTGTATGGTGCCAACATGCCCTGGCATTCCAGATTCCAATTTTGGGGTTTGTGAAAGGGAGATTTTTTGATGGGTGCACCAAATTTCTTAGAATCCATAACTTCCATTTTACCTCCCAGTTCTAGCAGAGTTGGTCAAAACAGACACTTCAGACTTTGCTTAGGGAGCAGTGTCTGTAGAGATAAAAGTGCAGTGTCTTTGGAACACAAAATATTGATAAAAACTCATAAACATACAACAGATGTTGACAGTTATAAATGATGCTGACAATTATAAATGCTGTAAACTCTCTCAACTCTCTCAGTCATCTATGGTCTCTGGGACCTCTAGAAATATTTGCAAGCAACATCACACTGATGTGATACATAAACAAGCAAGTGGCGACCAGATCTTATCCTCTGTGCAGACTAATCATGGTAGCTTGGGATGTAGGTTTAGAGCACAATCTCAGTCTATAGGCATACATACTGCCAGGGAAAAACTGTGTGACAGAGCAGGACCAGAGCAGACCCTTACAAATGTAAATTGAATCAGATAGTCTTCCAAAAATTGATGCAGTTATACGGAACAATTCAAATGGATCCTTTTATCTCTAATCATATCAGCTGGCAAAATTCTACTCCAGGACTGCATGCAAGAAAGCCTGGGAGGGAGATGCTTTCTCTTTTCCTTGGAAATGAATTTTTCTGTATGCTTTTTTCTGTCTTTTCCACTAATACACAGGATTATTCTGAAGATTAAAAGGACTTTCCAAAGATCATTGTGTTGACTCCCTTCTGGCCAAAGCAACAGTCATTCTCCCTTCTTTTGGAAATGGCAAAGTGGGCAGTTAACACAATCTTCCTCACAGACTGAACTGACACACACAAGACAAGGGATGTTTGATACATCCCAGCCCCAACCATATGCAACTGTTTGATATGATGATAGAGTCTTAATACCTTCTATGCACCTTTTTTCTAAGAATGTTCAGCAGGTATTAGAGGAGCCAAGAAATCCTGCTACTAGAAAATTGTATATTAGTAAATGGAAAATATTTTTAGTTGCTGCAAAGAAAATGGAGATGGAGAAGATTGACTAGTTGATGCCAAGAAAAAAGTTGGCACCCATTCAGGGTATTTTTTCACTAGTTATACATTATTTGTATGAGTTACTATCTTGTAACCTGTCTCACTCTTCCATCAAGCAACATTTCTTGGTCATTTCAGCATGTCTGCCTGTCTTTCAATGTAATCTCCTGGGAAAATGTTTTTGAATGGGGTGCTACATACTAGGCCTCCTAGAAAATAGGTGACTCTGTCTTAGGATCTAACTTTTATGTTAGAAAAACTAATTATTGCATGATCTGAACCAGCTCGTCAGGCTGACTGGAGGGTCTTACTGTGTCAAACAGTGTGACTAATTGCTCTGGCCTCTGCTAGAAGAGTATCTAAGTTGCAAGCTCTTATGGTGGGTCACCCTTATGTCACTTACAACAAAGATAGGGTTTCCTTAAGAACTAATTCTGCAGACTCTTTCCAAGTGGTTGTCTCATGCTATTACCCTTTGTTATACATATCACAACAAACCATTCCAGGCATGGTCAAGGCTCATTCTTGTAGGGCCTTGACTTCCTTTGTGGTTTCCTGGAAAGGGTTAGCTTCTAGAACTATTTTAGAAGCAAGAACTTGGTCCTCTATGCACACTTTTACAAAGCCCTACAAACTAGATTCATTCTCCATGTCCAGGACAGAGTTTGCTAGGACCATTCTCTTGGGGCTTGCATGGACCCTCATCCTTCCTCCTGTCAGTCAGTCTAAGCTTTGGTATTCTACCCATATAGATAAGGATATTGCAGCAGTGATCATAATGATGAACATAGTACAGCTATGTAAGTAAACTTGCCATAACAGTAGATGTTAGAATGATCAATGTTGCAGTAGCTCTTTCTTTAATCCACCCCCCTTATTTTTGTATGTTTTTGTTGCCAGGGTGAGGACTTTTTTTGTTTTCCTGGCATTATCCTTGTCAGAGCTTTACCCTCCATTTCTGTCTCTGTTGGCATGAAAGCTGTGCCATGAAGCCCATTGTCCAGCCAGTCTACCAAAGTCTACCATTGCTTTAAGGTACGCTGAATGTCACCTACATACTCCTCATATAGCATAGGGAATAAAGGTGATTTTCAGGCATACCATCCTCAGAAATGATTGCCCCAATAGAAACAGCAGTCCAATGCAAAGGACACCTGCACATCCAGGAAGGGGAAAAAAAGTCTAGGGGATGGAGGGAGTGAATACGGCAGCGGTGAAGGCAAGGACATCTATCGTTATGGTAAAATTTTCACAACTGTACTTTGCCCTTACGGTTGCTGCTGCAGTATTCATTACTATGTGTTGGCTGTTCTTTCTCAGGCTTATCAGCTTTTTTATGATCTTCCAGACTCTGAGAGTAAATCTTCTGCTCATTCCTTGCTAGGGACTTCCTCTCAAGTAGTCTGTCCATCTGTCAGATGTAGTTATGATGCAGCGGATGCCTCTTCTAGGGCTGCCGCTTTTGGTTCAGAATAGAAGAGGTATGCCTGGCTTAGTCTTCAACCTTTACTGGATGATATTAAGGCTAAGTTGCTGGATGCTCCTCTGGATATTAAACTTTTGTTTGGGGAAGCAGCTGCTGGTTTGTTTAAGTCCCTTCAGGACAAGGAGAAGGCCTTACAGGAGCTTAAACATGTTTTTGTTTCTGCTGATCCTAAACTTCAGAGAAACTACCCTTCTAAGCCAGCCTTTGTTCATAGGCAATCTCGCCCTCCTGCTAAAGGTAAAAAGGGTGGTAAATGGTCTCCTCCTGCTAAGGCCACTCAGACTGTAGGGATTCTCATGCCTTCCTTTCCTGCAAACCAGGTGCTGTCTGACTATTCACCTATTCCCAGCCACATTCCTCTTTCTCTTCGCCTTTCTCTTCCTATTTCGCTTTGAATCACCCAGGATTCTTGGGTTCAGTCAATCATTTGTCAGGAGTGCTTCATGGTGTGGAATTCCCATCCTCCTTTTATGGGCATTCCTCAGCCTCCTCAAGAACAGCTTACTTTTTTCCCAGAGGTTCTACAAGATATCTTGCCTCAAGGTACTATTCAAGAGGTGCCTGTGTCCCAAAGGGGGAAGAGGTTTTATTCAAGAATGCTTCTAGTGTCCAGAAAAGAAGGTACTTGGAGACCAATTCTAGACCTCTCTCATTCAAACACCTTTATGAAGGTGACTCCCTTTCAGATGTTGTCCCTTCAGACCCTTTTTCCTATCTTGCTACCTCAGGCCTTTCAGGTTTCTCTGGATCTCAAGGATGCTTATCTTCATATTCCGATCCATCCTCTTTTTCAGGAGGTTTTTGCATTTCTGTGTTGCTTCCTGGCATTTTCAGTTCTGTGTTTTACCCTTTGGCCTTTCTACTACCCCAAGGGTGTTCACCAAATGCCTCGCTCCTGTGAGAGCTTTTTGCAGGCTTCAAGGGATCCAGATTTATCTTTACTTGGATGACTTGCTGATTCAGGCATCCTCTCCAGAGGTCCTTTTCAAAATCTTTGTTTTACCATTTCTCGTCTTCAAAGTCTAAGGTTCACAATAAACTTCAAAAAGTCTTCCCTGATCTATTCTCAGGATCATGTCTTTCTGGGTTGCAGGAAGACATGAAAGGTCCATAACTTGCTTGAAATGTTAAGATCTAAAATGCATGAAAGACTGGAGGAATACAGACTGAGACTGCCTGCTGCATGTTTATTCTGTTTAGGGATTTGCTTGTAGAAGTGTTGGAGGTCGTTTGTCCTGCTTAAATAAGCCTACACCCCTCACTGCTGGTGATAGGTAGTGGATTTGATAAGAATGGGTCGAACCTGAGAATGTGTTGCTAGCACTGTTAGGGCAAGCTACTTGAAAGCTATTAAATGGAAAGGGAAATCCTGTCAACTCCTACAATAGTGGATATCTGGAAAATTATGCAAGTGGTATGTCAGGCTAAAAGTGCAGAGAAATAATGTGAGCAGAAGGTCAGAAGGTGTAATACGTGGGTGCTGCGTCCTCCATATGCAGGGAATCAGTGAGATATAGGATCATAGGCATTATAAAGCAAATGAGCAGTGAGGCCTTTTACACCTTGCTACTACCCACCCTCAGGCCTTACCTCCCTTTTTGAGGTCTGCCAGTAATACCAGGGGAAAATTTTGGAATATCTCTCCAGTTATCCAGCTCATTTTTAAAGGCGGACCATGTGTCGCATTGCTTAACTTGGAAAGGAAGTTTTCTCTAAAGAAGGGGTTGGTACTGCATGGCATATGTGTATATCTCCCCCTTTGCCTTACTTATTTGTTGAATAAAATTTAGATAGCTGACCCTAATGTTAAGTGGAATGCTGGATTTATGAAGGTATAACAGTTCTTGGACTACTGGATTCCTTTTAGCCCTATAAGTAAGGTACAGGTAGCCCCTAAGGGGTCTATATGATATTGCATATAGAAACAAAAGTCTTCAGTCTGTCTTGGTGTCTTAGGTCTTTTAAGAGTTTGATCTTGTTAGTCACAGACCTTTAATGTCTTTCAAATTGCTTGATATATTTAGTAAGGTATGTCCAAAAGTGGGTGTTATGCTCAGTGATGGGTCTAATGAGTGAAGAGTACAAGGAGGAGAGGACTTCTTTTGATCTGGAAAAAGTACCTTTTGCTCTGAGCTGTGTATGGTAAAATGATTTCCTAGCCGTCTTTTCAAAGTGTTAGTGAAATCTGAGGGAGCTATCCAACCAAGTACCTAGGTCTCTCATTATCTTTTCATTTTGAATTGTGATATCTGTGTTAGAAGCAGGAGCTAGTGGGTGCTTATCAAGTGCTACAATGTTATAGTTTTTGGCACTGATTTTAAGTCCATTTTTTGTACACTGGCTACTGACAATTATAAGCTCATGTTAAAGTGCCTGTATGTCAAAGGGGGACTTGGCAATAACTCCCAGCTTACAATAAACTGTGAAATTTGTTAACTAGAGATCCTAATTTGATAAATTGAGATCTGAGAAGTGGATGCTAAATAGAAGAGATCCTACCACAGATCCTTGAGGAACACACCTAGTCACACTCATGCTCTTGGGGGATACCCCATCACTATTGTTGTGTGAGTCCTGTCCCTAAACATGTTGGCAGTCCACTTAACCAGATATGGGACAGATTAGAGGTCCTTCAGCTTATTTATTATATCTGAGTGTGGTATGGTATCAAATGTCTTGGCAAAGTCAAGGTACAGTCTACATCCTGAGTACCCTCCTCAAGTGCACATGATTCATTAGATTAGATCCACCCTTGACAAAACTAAACTGCTGGGGGTTGAGTCTGATAAGATTCTTGATATCATAGCTAATTAAGTCAGTTATGAGATATTCCATGGCTTTGCATATAAGACTCTTTGGACTGCTGGATCTGTAATTCCTGAGATCAGTGTGGGGCACATCCTTGGGAAGTGCCATCACAGCTGTGGAGCAAAGTTAGTTGCTAGTCTTAGATTAAATAGGTTGAGAAGTGGGTCCACCAGTGCTTGTTTAGTGCTATTACTTAAGCAAGTGGGTATGTTATCTGTCCCCATGAATGTGGTATTCTTTGTTTTTGAGAGTATTTTCAGTACATGTTCTTAAATTATGGTTGGTGATTTTATTCCATTAGGGATAATTGGGCTTGGAATAGATGTCTCTGAGGTGAAATTGGCACTAAATGTATTTGCCAATATGTTAGTAATATCCACTGGATTAGAGTAACTTGTGAGTGTTAGTTCTTATTTGCCTAATATAACTAAAGAAGGATTTGTAGTCGTCTTTGGCTTCTGTACCTAGCATGAGTTCATGTCATATCTTTGTTTTCCTGATGTCCTTATTTAACTTCTTATGTTGCTGTTTGCTGTTCTCCTTAATTTGGGAGACTTTGATCTGCTATAAAGATAAAGGAGTGTCTTACTTTTATTATATAGTTTATTAATCCGACAGTCAAAATGCAGATGGTGCTAGCAAACTGTTCCTCCAGCAACAAAAAGCAAGTAAAAGAGGCTCCAGATGACGACTGTACAGCACATAAAACAGTTTAATCAAATAACAGTCAGGTACCAAGTGAGCCCTTTCATGGCCCAAGCCACTTCATCAGACAACACAAGAACACTGCTCTACAGGATTTATACTCAGTCCTACAATCAATTATACAATTAATTATGCAACTCATCCTCCTAAGGCTACGGGCTAATATGGGAAAAGGCCTGAATGACAAAATTACTATCAAACCAATATTGATGAATAGGGACCTACAGAAGTAATTATGATGAGTATTGTTGAGTTTAGACTTATACTTGACTTTAGTATAGCAACTTGGAAGTATTCTGTGTAGGTTAATAATTTAGGCATTATTTAATGTGGCCCCCTGCATTGCTAGACTATTGATTATAAATAATTTATAATCAAATTTCATGTTCAGTATGATATTTGTGTTTGTGTATATATATATATATATATATATATATATATATATATATATATATATATATATATATATATATATATATATATATATATATATATATATTAACAAAATTCAATAACGAAGAGAGCAAACCATGGAGAATGTCAAGTAACGATATCATATACCTTAAGCACTGAAACAGTCTGTTCAAAATATTTCCAACAAGCAGTCGAAAAGTTCAAACTTCTTTATTCCAAAGCATAAACACAAACGGGATCCAAGTAAAAATGGTAAGCGCTTTCACCTGTGGGCTTCGTCAGACCTCATAACATCCCAAATACAATGGCATTTAAATAGTTATATTAGGCGGGAATCTGTAGAAATAAATCAAGTCTTAAAGTGCTAAGTGCCTATTTCTCAGGGATCACATTTTAAAATATATATGTATACAGATGCCAACTAAGTAGTAGCTGTTTATGAGCCAGTATACAATAAAATTCATTCATCAATGTATGTATAAACATAATAAAATGTAGAAACCATATTCAATGCCCATTTCATTAATAGAGATATATCTAAAAAATATAGAAAATATGTATAGAGCAAATGACAACTACTTATAAAACAACATACAATATAATCCATTCATCAATGCATGTATAAATGTAATAAATGTATTGAATCTGCAATGATGAAACCATTACCATAAAAAATCTATATATCATATTAATTAATAAATAAATATGTATATATATATATATATATATATATATATATATATATATATATATATATATATAAAACTATTATAAGAGATGTAAAAGGTATAAAAAATATATATACATACATATGAAAAAATGTATATGTATATGTATACGACCTGACACTTATAATATATATGATGTGTAAATTCATTAAGTATTGATTATTTACGTAGCCTACGTGATTTTAAAAATGGTTTAATAGGAACAGAAGAATTTAGACCTGGTGGGATATCAGATCTAAGCCTCATGATCCATGTGGCTTCCCTGGTCTCAGTAAATGTCCTAATATTCCCTCCTCTTGGTCCTATTTCTATCTGTTCTACTATACAAAACTCAAAGGAATGTGTATCCCCTCCTACCATGATATGTTTTGCTAAAGCATTAGTTGTGGTACCCGTTCTTATATTATAAAGGTGTTCACGTATCCGTTCTTTCAACATTCTGTTGGTTTTCCCTATATAGTACGCTTGACATCCCTCACAAGTAGCTAAATATACAATGTCTTTAGCTTCACAGTCCCCATTAACCCTGAACTCATATGTCTTGTTATTTACTGGGTGAATAAAGGTATTCATAGGGTTAATGTACCTGCAATAATTACATCTATTGCATCTATGGGTCCCAAAACTAATAATAGGGGCTACTTGTTCTTTCGGGTAGCATAAAAGCCTCTTTAAATTCTTCTTGTTCTTATAAATAAATCTCGGGTTATCACCAACTATACCTTTTAATGTATTGTCTACTGTTAAAATGCGCCAATGAGTTCTGATAATATCTTTAATTGCGCCTACATCAGAGGTATAAAAAATGGGATATGCTATACATTTATTCACATTCTCAAGTGTATTATCATTGGATTTCTCAAGTCGACTACTCTCAATGTTGTCAATTGTGTTCTTAAAATAAGGTGCAGCACGGTTCTTTCTAAGTATGGCTATATCCTTAGTACCCTTCAAGATGTCATTGGTTGTATAGCCTCGTTCTAGCAGTCTATCACCCAAGTTATTAATTTCATTCTCAAATCCAATATCACTTGGGTTATATCTTGAAATCCGAATAGCTTGTCCTTTAACTATGTTATTATAGATATAGCCAGGGTGCATGCTTAATCTATGTAATAGAGTATTTCTATGACAAGCCTTCCTAAAGACTCCTGTATTCACTAACCCATTTGGTAGCTTCTCAACAAAAATATCCAAGAAGGGATTTTTAAGGACGAAGACTCATGTGTAAATTTAAGATAACTAGTATATGAATTAAGTTGGTGAACAAAAACTTCTAAGTCCGTGGATGTACCTGTCCATAAAAGGAACAGGTCATCCACAAACCTCCTGTAAAACGGGACATGTAACTTAAAGTGATCCATTTCAAACAAGAAGTTTCGTTCCCATTCAGCCATAAAGAGGTTGGCGTAGCTATTGGCACATGATGTGCCCATAGCCACGCCATCCCTCTGTAGGTAAAAGTTCCCATTAAAATAGAATATGTTGGATTCCAATATCATTTTCATAAATAACATCAGAAGTTCTATCTTACTATCTTGCATCATTGTTGCTCTTCTTATATAATTGCTCACCATTCTAATGCCTTCACTATTAGGAATCACTGTAAATAGAGACTGTATATCTAATGTAACAAAATAGTAATCTCTCAACAAAGAATGAGTCTTAAAAAAATCATTTAAGTCTAATAAAAAATTCTTAGTATCACGTAGGATATAGATATTAGAATCTACTAACTGTCTTAATTCTTTCTCTATATATATAGATAGTGGTTCTGTAATCCACCCTCCGCCTGCTACAATTGGCCTTAGTGGGGGATTCATTCTATCTTTATGTACCTTTGGGAGCCCATGTATAATTGGAATCAATGGATGTTCCACAACTAAATACTTAAACAACTCTGAATTAATCTCATTGCACTTGAGTAGTTCATCTAGCATCTCTTTAATACTCATTATAATAGAGTCTATCTCTTCTTTACTTATCTGTCTATAAAATCTATTATTGGAAAGCATTTCATTCATCTTCGTAATATAATGGACCATATCCATGATCACTATACCCCCTCCCTTATCAGCTGGCCTTATAGCTCTATTAGTGTCATTCATTAAAGTATGTAGTGCCTGACGTTGTTGAAATGTCAAATTCTGTTTTCTCTTAGTCATCTTCCTTTCATTGTTATAGTTAAATAAATCATTTTCCACTAATTTACCAAAGGCAGTCAATAAGGGATGTAAAGGGGGGTAAAAGTACTGGGTCTCCTAAGGTTCATATCATATGTAGAACATATATCATCACTATCTTTGAAAAAGACTTTAAGTGAAATATTCCTAAGAAATAATTTAAAGTCTCTAAGAGTTTCTTCATACTGACTATAAAAAGTTGGAATAAAGGATAAACCCCTAGTTAACAATTCTTGTTCATTTGTAGTAAGAGGGTATGATGATAGATTCAACACTATGTGTTCGTCTTCGCCTCCCACATCTTCTTGATGTTCCGCCCCATAGGCCGCTGTGGTGACAGTTTCCTTTTTTGTCTGCCCCTGCTGGAAGAACGCATTCTTCCTTCCCTCCTTTCTAGCCTGATGGGGAAAGGATGTGTAGCACTAAAGGTTAGGCTATTATCTAAATCACCATTATGTCTCTGATTTATATTCAGATTCATATTAGTATATGATGTACTAGTAGTTTTCTTCCTCACTACCATTTCAGTGGGTGTTATATTGGTGTTAGCATTATTCGTGGAACTAGGTTCTAATATATCAGATTGATTCGTAACACTATCTGTACGTGCTGGTGGCAATATGTCAGTATCAGAACCATGTGTAGCATTTAGTACATCAATTCTCATAGCATCATTAGATGTAGCATTCTGAGCCGATGACACATTACAAACAACATTCTCAGTAATAGTACTAACATTGTTAACAATAGCAGTCGTCGGGGTATTAATGTTCCCCTGTGCTGTCTGTCTATCTATTACACCTTGATTCAAGCTAGTATTCACAGTGTTCCTAGGCCAAGTAAAGATGTCACCTCTTCGAAAATCGAGTATATCTCTCTGTAATTTGGATCTTTTTTGATCCAATAGACGTCTCTCAAAATGAGAGACACTGTCAATTAAATTACAAAGATGTTCATCTATATGTTGCGCTGCATGGCCTTCATAAAGGTCACTTTGCTGTTTAGAAATACTGTCTTTTAACGCTTCTTCTACAGGGAGAAAAAAGTCATTGAGTAACCTCATATAACTGAGGCTTACCTCGATGTTGATTTTTTGCCACTTAAAAAGAAGTTCAGGGTACTGCATTCCCGTGGTGGGCATTTTCAACACTCTCAACCCCCTCGGTACGATTCCACGTTGTAAGCACACATCAAAGTGCTGTCTTTGGGTTTGTAAACGTTTAAGCTTATATAAATCAGTTTCCATACGCTCAATAGCTGCTCGTATCCCTTCACGATCGACTAGTTCATTAGCATCCACTGTCGTTGTTTCAGAGTCTACTTCATATAGTGTTAGTGGATTATAGTCACTATATACCAATTTCGTGAATCTATCCAATGCTGGATGTTCAAGATTCAAACATCTATTGTTGTTCGTCACTTCCTTGTGACGGATGATATACGGAAGCTCAATGGATTCAGTATTTACGTCAGCCATGTCCCCACTAACGCACCGGTAAGCCAAAAAAGCAATAACACAGTCCAATAAGTGCCGTAGTGGAGTAAATGCTCCTCCGTTGAAAGCAACAGCAATAATCTTAACAAAACTCAATAACGAAGAGAGCAAACCATGTAGAATGTCAGGTAACGATATCATATACCTTAAGCTCTGAAACAGTCTGTTCAAAATATGTCAAAAAGCAGTCGAAAAGTTCAAACTTCTTTATTCCAAAGCATAAACACAAACGGGATCCAAATAAAATGGTAAGCGCTTTCACCTGTGGGCTTCGTCAGACCTTATAACATCACAAATACAATGGCATTTAAATAGTTATAACAGGCGGGAATCTGTAGAAATAAATCAAATTTTAAAGTGCTAGGTGCCTATTTCTCAGGGATCACATTTTAAAATTACGCTGTAATCCATTCATCAATGCATATATAAATATGATAAATGTATTGAAACTGCAATGGTGAAAGAACGGATACGTGAACACCTTTATAATATAAGAACGGGCACCACAACTAATGCATTAGCAAAACATATCATGGTAGGAGGTGATACACATTCCTTTGAGTTTTGTATAGTAGAACAGATAGAAATAGGACCAAGAGGAGGGAATATCAGGACATTCACTGAGACCAGGGAAGCCACATGGATCATGAGGCTTAGATCTGATATCCCACCAGGTCTAAATTCTTCTGTTCCTATTAAACCATTTTTAAAATCACGTAGGCTACGTAAATAATTAATACTTAATGAATTTATACATTATATATGTTATGTGTCAGGCCGTATACATATACATATACATTTTTTATATGTATGTATATATATTTTTCATACTTTTTATATATTTTTTATAATAGTTTTATATACATATATACATATTTATTAATTAATGAGTTTTTAAATATTATGTATAGATTCTTTATGGTAATAGTTTCACCATTGCAGTTTCAATACATTTATCATATTTATATATGCATTGATGAATGGATTATATTGTATGTTGCTTTATAAGTAGTTGTCATTTGCTCTATATGTATTTTCTATATTTGTTTTTTAGATATTTCTATTAATGAAATGGGCATTGAATATGATTTCTACATTTTATTATACTTATACATACATTGATGCATGAATTTTATTGTATACTGGCTTATAAATAGCTGCTACTTAGTTGGCATCTGTATACACATATATTTTAAAATGTCATCTCTGAGAAATAGGCACTTAGCACTTTAAGATTTGATTTATTTCTACAGATTCCCGCCTAATATAACTATTTAAATGCCATTGTACTTGGGATGTTATAAGGTCTGACGAAGCCCACAGGTGAAAGCGCTTACCATTTTTATTTGGATCCCGTTTGTGTTTATGCTCTGGAATAAAGAAGTTTGAACTTTTCGACTGCTTGTTGGAAATATTTTGAACAGACTGTTTCAGTGCTTAAGGTATATGGTATCGTTACTTGACATTCTACATGGTTTGCTCTCTTCGTTATTGAGTTTTGTTAAGATTATTGCTGTTGCTTTCAACGGAGGAGCATT